>NC_142086.1:14785928-15085928 GCF_054644295.1 Miniopterus natalensis | reverse complement strand
AAGTGGTTAAAACATTTATATTTTCCTACCCAAATTCCCTGCATATTGGAAAGTCATATTCTCCCATTCATTTAATTAATCATTTGTGGTTTTTATTTTTCATTGAAACAAATTAAAGTCTCTCCTGGCTTAAGTTTATTATCCAGTCAGTCCTTTCAGTTTTTCCCTCTGATACCTACGTCCATGATTCCAGCCCTTAATGAAGGAATCCAATGCTCCTGTATGGATGTGTATGGGGGAAAATCCCCCAGTGATGATGGCCATGCCTGTTATTATAAATGGATAATGATAGTGTTTGCTAAAGTCATGAGTAAACCATTCAATTACAATCAGAGTTTTAAAAAATTATAAGCTAGAACCAAATTGAACCTAAACGGTATCGCCTAACTTTGTATTTTCTTCCCTGTAAGTTACAGAACATTTGAAGGCATTTGACCTGGTTTTTCAGGTCTCCTATAATTTTCTAGTCAAATGGTGTAATTTCAACTAAACCTCAATTAAAAATAAAAAGGGAGTATAGAAGAAGTTAGGAGATCTAATTGCTTTCTTTAGTTTTGCCACCATGTAATCTTCAGCTTAGCTGTTTTACATACCCCTTTTCCTAAGGAGTTATTTCAATTAATATATATATGAATATATAAATTTATAAAATTTATATGTGAAATATATTATTAATATTTATATATATGTCTTAAATCAATTGGCCAGAAAATACTTAGCTACAGAAAAATACCCTTTCAAGTCCTCACCTTCATTAACAAAGCAATCATATTTTTGTGGGCAGAGTGGAAGCATTTTGTAGAAACAGCCTGAGTATAATTTTTCATTCACATTCATTTTGTTGGAGGTATCCTCAATAACTGATGCAAGTAACTAAAAGTACTTTTAAGGGAAATCTTAGAAACAATGCAACGGTCTTCAAAGTGGATTAGAAGAACCTTACTCTGTATAAACTGTTAAATGCCTGGCTTGAAACGTCTGCTTCAATTTGGACTCAGACAAGAGGAGAGCAATTAGGTGTTTCAGACAGTTGATAAGAAATGCATGCGAAAAGTGTAAACAGTAGGTAGAAAGACTTACATTCCGTGCACATTTTTCCAAGCATAAAGCACAGTCCAAACAAGCTCTGTTTTTTCCAGGAGTGACTCCATCGGCGCACCTAATGTTTTCAGCGGCCATTGCTCGCAGTGCAACTGACACAATTTTCTGACACTCTGTTTACCGCTGGATGAGGTGGCCGTTTAAGTCTGTAGAAATCAAACAGTTGGGACAAAGCTGGCGGTGTTTATAATGTCAGGAGGAGCAGATGTTTCAAATTTGCCCTCATTTCCATATATATTCTGTTTGAACATGCCCTTGCTTATGTAAATGAAGGAGGCATTCGACTCCACCGTTGCTTTAAATTCATCTCTGTTCACGTAATTGGACTAAGGATTTTAAATGGTTATAATCCGCACGACGGCATTGCAGGAGCTTTTGAGTTGGAGTCAGCGTAGGACCCGCCTGTACCGGGCCGTCCTTGTGTGTGCGATTCGAGCCCATTCACCTTTAAGCAGCTCTAGGTGAGAAAGGATAGTTATTCCAGCAAATTTCAGGAGTGCTTAGGATGAATGCAAGGGGTCAGCTGTAGCTCAAGAACTCTTTAATATGGAGGTAAACCTTAGAGGTTCAGGGGATGTGAAAACCTCTTCACGAAACACCTCCCTTCCCTTCTGTAAATATGCATTTAACAGCTGGGCCTCAACCCCCCGAAAGGGTGAGAATTTGGACCTCAGGCACCACCGTCCACAAGGAGTTGTGTAAAGTAATGGCACTTGGGATAGCAGCAAACTGTCTCAATTAAGACAGGAACCACCTGCCTTTGACTCAGTGCGATTTGTTCCATCTCCCTAGAACCTCCGCATTTTGTTGTGAAACCCCGCGACCAGGTCGTTGCCTTGGGACGAACTGTCACTTTTCAGTGCGAAGCAACCGGAAACCCTCAGCCGGCTATTTTTTGGAGGAGAGAGGGGAGTCAGGTATGAGCTTGGTCTGTTATTTCAATCAGCAAAAACATATATGTGTGTATATATAAACATATTACTTGGTCATACAATTGTCACTTTAAGAGAGCTGGGACATCTCAGTGTCATGGAAAATTTCAGCAAGAGAGAGAAGACATTTTCTTCATTGTTTTAATTCTCAAAGCAGATTTTCCTGCCTAGTTTTGGTGCACAGTGTGGTATATAGAATGGTAATTGTTTTATTATATAAAATTTACCTTTATTGCCAATTCAGCAATATTTTAAAAAAACTTTTTCTCCACATAATTAGTTATCATTTCTGTTATACAGATATCTGTAGTTATGTGTTAAATGAGATTTATACACATTTAGAACAGAATGATAATTATTTAGTGAAATTTCTCTGAAAGCACCAGGAATCAGAAGTGTCTTGTTCACTTTTTTATATATTATGTATATACATATATATACAAGCATACATATAATTAATAAATATATTAATTAAAATTTTATTGAATAATATGAAATTTTCTTTAACATAGATATCATGTTAAATATAGCTCAGTATATTCTAATTCTTTGAAAACTATCATATGTGATCGCCACTTACCATCAAATTGTACTCTCTAAACATTTTACAAACCATAATTTTCTATATACCTTGAAACTAGGATATAGAGATCTATGCCCTTACAAACTCTTAAGTTCACTATTGGGCTTCCATTTAATGAAATTTCAAAACAATTTCACTTTTAAAATAATGGGAAACTTTAAAATAGTTTTTTAGATGTAAGTCTTTTTTTTCTTATCTCTCAATAACTTGCCTTCTTCAATAAAGGGAAATATTTCCCTTTTGTTTCTGATACTTATAAAAAAAAGGATTCTCATTCGTTTTTTATATATATACATACATATATATTCCTAATCTCTTTTATTTTTTGCTTACATCAATCTTGGGTGTGTTGTTTCATGGTCTTGCTTATACTATGCTACTAATAACTTATTGGTAGTTTCCTCGCTGACTCAGTGATCTTCTGTGGCAATGCCATCAAGTTTACTTTCAGTTGTCCTTTGGAAGGCAGACATTAACTTGGTTACAGTAAGCAGGCCATCATTGGAGTTCTAGTAACTTGGTTGATTCTAACACACTCCATTTGGCCTCAAAGGAGTGCATTTGCTGACAGCAAATTAAAGACAAAAAACCAAAAGATTTTAGTGGAGCAGGAAGAATCGGAAGCATATTATATAAGAAAACCTGTGTACTGATACTGGTAAATCCACTAGAAGTTCTTAATGGAGTAACATTTAAATGATTCACTTAATTATGTAAATAAATTATTCCTTAAGATGGTTAAACTTTATATCAAATTTCAAGATAATTTTAATTTGGCTTGTTTTGTTTAATGATGCAACTTACTTTAAAAAAAAAAAAATTTTATTGATTTTTAGAGAGAGGAAGGGAGAGGGAGAGAGAGGCAGAGAGACAGAGAGAAAGATGGGAGAGCGAAACATAGGTGGGCTGCCTCCCTCACTCCCCTACCAGGGATGGAGCCTGCAACTCAGGCACGTGCCCTGACTGGGAATGGGACCGGCCACCTTTCCGTGCCCAGGAGGATGACCAACCAACGGAGCCACACTGGCCAGGGCAATGCAACTTACGTTTTAAAAACATTGTTATTAGACATATATCATGGAATAGTAGTTAAGTCTTTATAAGATGATGTATATAAAAGGCAACTAAACTTTTAAAAAGGAGCAACTTTATTTTGTTAGAAGAAATGTTGATATTTTTTATTTCATGAGAGACACAATGACATGATTTGTTAATTTGCATAAAATATACACTCCCTCTAACAAGTATGATGTTTCACTTCATTTTAGAAATTTGTACCACAAAAATAACATCACATCTTTGCATTTAAGATAACTTTCTGCAGAAATAAAGCTCCATTATGAATTCTTAAATTCACTGTATGCTCACCATTTAATAAGAGAAACAAGAAATTATTAACAATTTGATAGACGCTACTGAACTTTTATAATGGACGGCTAGCAGAGATACTTGTTATGGTGCTAAAATGAGATCCTTGAACTTTGCACGTCAGAATATGCTTAAATTCTAATTTTGTGTATATGATAAAAGACTTAGTGTTTATAATCCTAATAGTCATATATATATATGAAGCAAAGCTTTTGACTCTGCTTTGGTTAAGTACATGAACTTTCCACTGTAATGATACTCAATATCCTTTTAAATCTAGTATTGTTGGAAACTGATAATTATAAAAGAATTCATCAATATTTAGAATTTATTTGGAATTTTAAGAAACTAGTGTATTTATGTGTTTATGTATGCACACTTCTATATACGTGAGCATATGATGAAAGAATATTTAGCTAATATGTGTACATATATGTGTGTGGTGTGTGTTTGTGTATGAGTGTGTATGTATGTTTATATATCTATTTATAAATATATGTATATATGCCAAGTTGTTGGAACCTAACAATTAACCTACTGTTTATTCTTTTCCCCCCAAATTCTGGGTTCTAGAATCTGCTTTTTTCATACCAGCCACCACAGTCATCCAGCCGTTTTTCAGTCTCCCAGACTGGTGACCTCACTATTACTAATGTCCAGCGATCTGATGTTGGTTATTATATCTGCCAGACTTTAAATGTTGCCGGAAGTATCATCACAAAAGCATATTTGGAAGTTACCGATGGTAAAGTAGAATATTTTATTTCAAAATATCCAAGTTTGGCTGAGGGTCTCAGAAGAGTGCCAGTAAATATATTTATTTTGAACTTTGTATCCTTACAGCAGTGCCGGTGTAAAGCTAAAGAGGATGTTAATACAGTGATTAAGTCTAAAATTATTCTTAATTTAACTTGGCTGTACTTTAAATTTCTAGTATCAAGTGGGATTCATAAAAGCATGGCAATTATGCAGCCAAAAAATTACACTGAATAGCTATACATAGACATGTTTCCATGTTTTGGAGGGGAAAAAAAACTATTTTAAAATCTCTTAATGTAAAATATCATCCTTTCTCTTTCATTCAAATTCAGGAGATAAGTGAGTTATTGATCAATTCAACTCAAAACTCATGATAAGGAACAGTTTTTTGTAATAATCTGATTTTTATTCTGTTCATCAGCTCCCCTAAACATGATCACTTAATGTTAAGTATATTATAATGGCACAGTGATGGACACAATCGCCAAACCATTAGATGGATAATTTGAAAAGAAAAAAATATGTATACATATAAATATATAAAAATATATGCATATGTACATGTGTGTTTTTGTTGGTGTATAGTATTCCGCTGTCTAAGTAGCTCACAGTTTATTTGTGTATTTTTCTATTGATGGATTGTTTTCAGTTTAGGACTTTTATTAACAAAGCTAACTGTACCTGTGCAGTTCTCTTGGTGGGCATGTGCGCTCAGTTCTCTTGGTTTGCCTTTGGTGCATTCATGTTCTTATTTCTCTACATTTTTCTTCTCTCCTATATTAAAGATACAAGTCTTTGTCAAGTATATGTATTAAAAATATTTCTTTCTATTCTTTTAATGATGATTTTAGGGCTTAAGTAACAAATTTTAATAAGGACAGTGTATTTTTTTTCTTTTATAATTGGTGCTTTTGGTTTCCTGTCTTACCTTGAGACCATGAAAGTGTTCTCCTGAGTCTTTTTCTAGAAGCTGTATTCTCTATGCTTTTGAGATTTAAGATTTTAATCCATCTTAAATTAAATTTTATGTATGATATAAAGGGGAAAAAAATCATTTCCCCCCTATATACTACTACTTGTTCCAACATCATTTATTGAAAAAACTGTCCTTTCCCCACTGAATCACAGTGGCATCTTAATCATAATTCAAATGAACATCAATGGGTGGCCTACTTCTATTCTCTCTATTCTGTTCCACTGATCTATTTATGGCAGTTACATATGGTCTTAATTATTGTAGCTGGGTTGGGTATTAGAGGTCCTCTGCATCTTCTCATAAGCTTTAAAAACAACTTGTTAATTTCTATCTACATACACACATATATCCTAAACAAACAAACAAAAATCAGAGTTTTAAATTTTTATTCCACTTAAATTATTAAACAATTTAAGGGGAATTAATATTTTAACAACCTGAGTCTTCTGAATTAGGAAAATGGTGTATTCCATATATATATATCAATTTATTTAGATCTTTAAATCTCTCAAGAGTTTTATAGTTTTCAGGATAGATATCTTGCACAGATATATAATTATAGATATATATATAATTTCATCATGCTATTATTTAAAGTAAGACATACAGTTGACTTTGTATATTAAACCTGTATCCAGCAACTTTGCTAAATCCACTCAATATTTGTTTGTACGTAGATTATTTTGAAATATCTATGAACAAAATATGTGAACTACCAAGTAAACCAATTTTACTTCTTTCCAGTAGTTATATTTTTTATATCTTTTTTCTTTTACTTGTGCATTGTGTGTGATCTCCAATATAATTAGTAGAATTAGTGATAGTGGACATATTTTTCTTGACCCTGACTTCAAAAAAAAGCATTTCCTATTTTATCAATAAGTATAATATTAACTAGGATTTTATAGATATCCTTTTGAAATTGAAAAAGATTCTGAAGTAATTTTAATACATTAAGTTTATTCTTTTGTTTCCCAGTGCTCTCAGGATAATGTTTATATTCCATAATATGCTTTACAATTCACATCTCACCTCTTCAGGCTTATCTTTGGATACTGTGTTGTTCACATGCCCTAATTTTTTTGTGTGTGCTATGTTTTCCCTTTGTTTTAAGACTTCTATGCATGCTGTTTCTACTGACTTGTAATTTCAGTTTCTTCAAGAAGCATCCCCTAACTCCTCAAATATGGGTACGATGCCCCCAACCCTGCTATCTATCTCTTTATCTATCTATCTATCTATCTATCTATCTATCTATCTATCTATCTATCATCTATCTATCATCTATCTATCTATCTCATCATCATCATCATCTATCTATCATCTATCTATCTATCTATCTATCTATCTATCTATCTATCTATCTATCATCTATCTATCTATCATCATCTATCATCTATCTATCCATCTATTATCTATCTATCATCTATCTATCTATCTATCTATCTATCTATCTATCTATCTATCTATCATCTATCTATCTATCATCTATCTATCTATCTATCTATCTATCTATCTATCTATCTATCTATCTATCATCTATCTATCATCATCTATCTATCATCATCTATCTATCATCATCTATCATATATCATCTCTCTAATCTATCTACAGATTGCATTCTATACTTTTCTATCTTCCCTGATTTTATTCCTGAAGTCTTCATTAGGCACTAAGTTCCTTGAGAGCAGGGCCCATGTCAGCCTAATTAAGTTAAATATATATCCAGTAACCTTCAAATTTTGACACAAGATAGAGGCTGAATAGATACTTTTTGCATGAGGGAAGAAACAAGAAAGAAATAAGCACCTAACTATTGGCTAAGTCATAATTCAGAATTAGAGTTGTCTCGTTCAAAATTCTGAACGCCTAATCCTGTGTATGGTACATATAATATATGTACTAGTTCAAATAAGTTAGAATAGCCTAAAAAGATTTTTAAAATTTCTTTCATTATAGCTATTAAATGATGGTTGTGAAGACCATGTAATGAATTTGACAGTGATCAATAAAATCAATATGCAGAAAAAAGAGAACATAGAATTGCACATACATTAATAATTCCAACTTTATAAAGCAACTTGCATATACAGGTATACATGAAAGAAGGCCAAAGAAAAGTATGATAAAATAGTTCTAAATATCTCTCATTAGTTTCATAATTAATCATTTGAAAACAAAGCTTTCTATGTGCCATCTGATATGGCATTATCATGAATTATTATTTTAGTGCGAACAGATCAGGGATAGCAACTTTTGCTAAACTAAAGCAAAAACAAAAACTTGAAACCTGTGGATTTGGTATTTATCCGTAGTAGGAATTAATTCCTAACACTCCTGTTTCACCTTACAGTCTCTGGGGAGATTTAAGGTGGTTTTGTGTTTGCCGCGATGATACTGTATTTTTAGTTTTGTTTTCTTTATTTTGGAGTTCATTGATATTGGACAGACAATTTCCAACCGTGGACGCATTCTTCATAGGTAAACTATAATTATCTTGAGTGGTGGCAATACCAGTATTTATACTTTAGCAAGTCAAGTCAAGAGGATAGACCAGTAGACAAAGTACTTTCTGGATAATATTTGACTTTAGCTTTTTTGCTTTCTTTCCTTACTGTTTGTAAGTGACAAAGGCAAAGGCAGAATAAAACAGAAGGCAGAGAGAGAATGGTGGAGTAGCAGCTGCCTTTGAGATGCTGTTCTCTGTATCTGTGGCCTACCCCAAGCAGCATCTGACTCAGGAACATAGAAACTCACATCACCTACTTAATTGAAAATGTTTCTTCTCTTTATTACTAGAATGAAAGAAAAAAAAGTTATTTAAATAATGTAAATAATTTAAAATCACTTTCATTTAACTCTCAAAAGTAATTAATATAGTAGAAAGAGTGTTAACTTTTATTCAAAAAAGTGAGAGTTGCCAAATACTATTTGATTTGGACAAATCACTTGAACTTTCAGAGTTTCAGTTCCCCAATTCCTAAAATGCCATAAGAATCTTTTTTACAGTTTAACTTGTGCATTTGTGAGATATCTTTGCAAACTGATAGCAGTTGTGATATACTGTAACTGATATTTGTTGGTGTATACGTGTGAATTTTTTTACTTAATCAGGTCAGTGTTTGTATGTTATCTTGTATTTTTTCCACTTAAAGTAATTTTATAAATATATTTATTAACACCACCTTCATGATCATTATTTTTGAGGTGAAAAAGTATTACCTCCAGTGATATGCTTTCATTTTTTAGCATCTTTAAATCTTTCGTTGAATGTGGGGAAAAGAGAGGTACACTTTTACAAACTCTGCTGTGACAGGGTTACACCACTGGTCACACTGCTGGTACCACTATTACTACTGTACTGATAATAAAAAGTGACCGTTATTCAATGCTTCCTTTGTGCTGGGCACTAGTCTAAGAACTTCTCACATATCAACAACTTCAAATGTGACGGCTCCTCATTTTACAGGTGAGGAAACAGGGGCCGAGAATGGTGACGAGGCACGCCCACATCACACAGATAACTAGTAGCAGAACTGAGATTTGAAACGTTTCGCATTGTCCAATCTGGTACCACTTGCCACTCGAGGCTATTTAAATTAGAATTTAAATTGCTCAAAATGAAATAAAATTGCACACCCAGTTCCTCAGACACACTGGCCACCCTCAGGTGCTCAGTGGCCACTTGAACTGCTGGCGTCTGTGTTGGAGAGCACAGCTGAGGGATATTTTCATTTTATGGAGCTTCATCTTTCTGACTCCGGAGTCTATGCCCTTCCTTGCTTTGTTAAAATGTATTTCTGCTTTTTTTAAAACTTTCTATTGTATCAACCTGATAATTCATTCTAATAACCGTAGTGTAAAATATTAGTACCTTCTTGGAGGTTTACCTTATAAATCCTAAAGTTAGTTTTGACTCGTGAATGTACAACCCTCTTTCTTTGAGTACATTTAAACATTTCAGCAGTATTTTATTCTAACCTCTGACAACACCAAAATGCTCCATCTTTTTTCTATCAAAAAGTGTGAAATTGCCTTAAGAAACACTTTTAGCTCTGATCTGAATATTCTCTTTTTACGGAAACGTTTAGTGGTGATGTGACAATTCATATATGTCTACCTTTCTGCAATTAGCAAAGCACTTTCCCATCTACTCTTCCATTTAAATCTCCATAGCAATTGCCCAAGCTTGTTAGAACAAATATTATTTTCATCAAATATTATCATATTTACAGAAACCCTGAGGCTTTGAGAATTTAAGGAACTTGCCCAAAGATACACGACAGATGGTGGAACTAATAACCGATCCTGCTCTTCTTTGCTTGCTTTAATTTTGGAAACTGCCCAGTGTATACCAGAAAGAAAGAAATGACAGAAATGGCATCATTGAACTGTATTGAGACGGGTAGGGAGGTGCGGATGATGCTAAATACGGTGCACATATCAAAGAACTGTAAAGATATAGAAAACTGAATAAATCCCCAGATACTGGATCGTTTCTAAATTTAATAAGACTACCAAATGTAGATCACTCTGTTACTGGACTTATTTCTAATTAGTTATAAAGAAACACTCTGTTACTGATTTAATTCATGTCTGGAAATAAATATTCATTTATTCTTATAATCAGTAGAACACAGGTGGCAGAGTCTTATAAAAATCCAAGTGCAATAAAACACTTTCATTCTTTTTTCATACCTATTAAGAAGGGCCTCTGATTTGATTTTAGCTAATCTCAACAGATACGGTAGAAAAGATTAAATAGTTCTAAACAAAGGAATTATTGGCTTATATTTTTCATCTACGGACTATCTGCCAAGTTTTAAACTCCAGCCTCTAATACACCACCCCTGGTATTAACTAATTTCACACTAGTAACCAAGGATGAAAGAGAATTGGAAGAATGAAGTAAAAATGCACAGTTGCTGATTTCACTCCCTTGCTTTCTTGTTTTCCTCAGATTGAATGCGCAAAACTAATAATTATTGCATGATAAATGAGTAACAAATTGAAGTGTGACTCCGGCTTGTGGAAATCTTTGAGGCATAAAGCTTGGAACGTGACACATCCAGCTTTACAAATGGTTGCATCCAAGACTTAGTTACTCTGGCATCCAGTCTTCCCTAATCAGGCGACTTCTTAAAAGTGTCTTCTGTATATGCGTAACTTTTACAGCTTTTTAACTAATATTCAGAATTTTAAAGCTTGATAAGGAAAAAGATTTTTATTAAACTTAATTTTTAATATTTTATTTATTTAAAAAAATATCTGCCTAGCCAGTTTTGCTCAGCGGTTAGAGTGTCAGCCTGTGGACTGGGTCTTGGGTTCAATTCTGGTCAAGGGCATGTACCTCATTTGCTGGCTTGATCCCTGACCCCCGTTGGGGCACATGTGGGAGGTGACCAATCGATGTGTCTCTCTCACGTTAGTGTTTCCCTGTCTCCGCCTTCCACTCTCTCTGAAAAAGTAATGGAAAGGATTTTAAAAGCAATGGTGAGAATTTAAAATACATATATGTATATATGTATTTGCTTTTTAAATTGCATTTCACCTGAATTGCTTAGGTCAGGGGATGAGAGCATTTCTCTATTGCAATATATATTCTAGTTCCACTACAGTGTTTTTAGGCCTTCCCCACAATAATTTCTTTATTATCTCAGATAATGTTTTTAGGTTATAGATTTTTTATATAATAATAATACTTTCATTTATATATTAAAAAATGTGTCCCATTATCCCTTCCTATACACATTAAAACTATTGAGGTGATAGTGTTTTCCCATTCCTATAAGTTCTGGTACTTGCGTAGGACAGGACAGTGGTGTGAGTTATGTATTTGGAGCAGCCCACCAACAGTGTATTTGGGCAGTTTCCCATTTCTCTGACTTCCTTAGGATTGGGAAATTTTAATAGAAAGAATTCCAAGATGAAAGAAGCTCAACCATATTGATTTGTAAATTATGAAGGTCCAGGCACCTTTTTGAATCCAAAATTGTCAAACATGATACCGTCATTTTTTCTGTGTGACCCAAAACAGTGATCAAACATCAAGTTGGCTTTGGTTCATTTATAAAAATTTCTCTCATGAGTTTTCTGGGGGTAAATGTTTGTTGTTTTTATTTTGTACGTATTTTAAAGTTTAAAAAGCACAGCATGCCACTTCTCACCACTCTGCCTCTGCCTCCCTGTCCACAATGCTTATTTAGTCCCTGAGCTCTAGGTAAGTAGGTTCCTCGACGCTGCAGCAAGCTCAGCCAGGGGTTGGCCACTTCAAAGGAGTACATTTTATCTCATTTTAACATTCTGAATCAGTACATCACATAAATGCATTCTGAATAATGCATGTCTCCGACTGTAATGACTTGTTTAATTAGTTTGTTTCAAAGCCTTGAGCAATTGCTGTTGCTTCTATGATTAGAAAATTGCTTCCAGTTGCAAAACCCTGTTTCCTGTTGTTTCTTCCGGCAGTGATTGCAGACCGGCCTCCCCCAGTCATTCGACAGGGTCCTGTGAACCAGACAGTGGCAGTGGATGGGACTTTGGTGCTCAGCTGTGTGGCCACAGGCAGCCCGGTGCCCACGATTCTGTGGAGAAAGGATGGAGTTCTTGTTTCAACCCAGGATTCTCGAATTAAGCAGCTCGAGACTGGAGTTCTGCAGATCCGATACGCCAAGGTAACTGGAGATGGCACCCTGGGTTTCCCACTTTGTTTCGCTTTGTTTTTGCCTCCAGCAACCGGTGTTGAGGTCTCAGGTTTTAGAATTAATGAAATGCCAAATAACAGTATTAATATGTTTTTAATTGGATGTTTTATTTGTTCAGACATTCCACTGTGTATATTTAAGATGGCTTGACTCATAATTTAGCCCATGGCAGGTAATTTAAGGTTTTAGGTGGAGGAAGAAAAAAGATTTTTGAGACCTGTTGAGGAAAGTAGATGAGAATTTGTGGGAGAAAAAAATACCCTCTAAGTAGTGGTATGAAGCCATCATTCGTTCCATAAAGCATTTTTTCAAAGATACTTTTCTGCACCATTTTTACATTCAGTGTACTTGAGCAGTTCCCCTGGTGTGAATATTAGGTTCAGCATTTTGCAATTACAGGATATGATACATGCGAACAAAAACTGTAAAGCACGGTACACACTGAGTGTACATTGAAGTCGGAGCGCTAGCTGGTGAAAAGCCCACAGGTTTGTCGGAACAGTGTAGGGATTTGCCTTCCCAGGGCATCACATCCACCACACCTGTTCTTTCAGGGCTGTGTTGTTCTGCTTAGATTTTTCTTTTTCTTTTTAGGTCAAGTTCAGACAAGCTCATGAGGCATGTGAAAGAATAGCCTTGTCAGCGATAGACGCAAATTTCAATCGCTTTATTGCCTATTGTGGGTGGCCTCTCTGGAGTTTTGGATCCGCATTAGCAGTTCATTTTATGTGCTACAAAAGTGAATCTGTTATACTTCTTTGTGCAAACTATTGTGGTTTTGTTATTATAATCTCCGGAGCAAGATGACAACATTCATGCTTTATCAAACATGACCTGAAGATAGAGCTGTTACGCTACACAGAGGTGTATGGGGTCATTACGCTGCTGATGAGCTTAAAGCCCAACATATGACCTGTGTCTGTCTTCTGGCATCCAGCCTTCAGAAGGGAGAGGGTGTTCATTCCAGCTAGGGTGCGGCTTCACGCTGATCACACTGCCTCCAGTTATAGGGTTTTAAAAAGTGGGAAAGGTAAATAAGAAGAACTCATTTTGTGTCTAGCCTTTTTTCATAAATATCTGTTTATCTCAGATATCCATATAGTTGAAACGCTGATAAAATACAGAACAGCAAGAATAGTCATTGACTAAAACTTTATCAGCCTCATGATGTGACTTACTAAATATAAAGATACAATTTAGCAATCAAGATTATCCCTTTGGATTATTTATTGTCACAGATACTGAAAATAATGTTAATTCAATTAATTATTTTTACTATATAACCAGAATAACTATCTAAAATATATTTGTGTCTCTGCAATATTTTCCTTCACATTCAAGAAAAAATATAATCAATTAAAAGGTAGTTTTGGGGTAGGGCATTTTAATGCAGTTACCCATATTCATGGGCCATATACAAACCCTATAATTGCTTTTCCAGCCCACTGAGCTCTTCATTGTTCTAAATATTTATTTTCCATCTGTCTTCTCAGCTGGGCGACACCGGCCGGTACACCTGCATCGCATCCACCCCCAGTGGCGAAGCAACGTGGAGCGCTTACATTGAAGTCCAAGGTACATGAGACAGTGTTTCCACCTTCCCACAAAGCTTCAGATGTAGTTGCTTACTTATTGGTAAAGAGATAAAGTGATGTCCTGATGCCTGGAAGGGTGCGTGGACATGTTACCTGCATTTGTTTCTGCGTGGACCTGTGGTTGGGCAAACATCTTTTGTCTCTTTTCCTTTATTAGAATTTGGGGTTCCCGTTCAGCCTCCAAGACCCACCGACCCCAACTTAATCCCTAGTGCCCCCTCCAAACCGGAAGTTACAGATGTCAGCAGAAACACAGTAACGTTGTCATGGCAACCCAACTTGAATTCAGGTGCAACTCCAACCTCTTACATCCTCGAAGCCTTCAGGTAGAGTGGAAATGATGTTTCTCGGTGGCTCTTTTTTTCACCATTTAATATGCACGGTAGCATTAAATGTGCAGGTTCTAACTGGTGTCTCTCCTTAGTCATGCGTCTGGTAGCAGCTGGCAGACCGTCGCAGAGAATGTGAAGACAGAAACGTTTGCCATCAAAGGGCTCAAGCCTAATGCAATTTACCTCTTCCTCGTGAGGGCAGCGAATGCATATGGAATCAGTGATCCAAGCCAGATATCAGATCCGGTGAAAACGCAAGGTAAATGTTGATTTCCTCAACCTGTGACACCTACTTATCTTTAGATACTATAATATTCCAGGTGCATCATTTCTACTATACGTGAGGAT
Organism: Miniopterus natalensis; assembly: GCF_054644295.1. Classification (NCBI taxonomy): domain Eukaryota; kingdom Metazoa; phylum Chordata; class Mammalia; order Chiroptera; family Miniopteridae; genus Miniopterus; species Miniopterus natalensis. The sequence continues at coordinate 15,071,230 of NC_142086.1, read as the reverse complement.
TGTGTATTTAACGTAATTCTGTCTTCCGTGTTGCTCAATTAACTTTTAACGCACAGATGCGACGTCTGCAAACTATTATTTTCTGGACTAACCATGCCAAGATAAAGTTAATAACAGAGAAATGTTTCTGATTTTATAAAATCACAAATCGAATGAGACAAAAACGTTATCAGAATATTTTTTTGTATTATATTCAATTTTGTGATTTTAAATATGGTGATATGTGGGTATAAAATATTAATCTTATAATAATTGTATTTAAAATTGAATAAATTTTACAAGTGATCTTTTCTGGAAATCATGCAAATGTAAGAGAGATTTGGAAGATAAGCTTGGCTAGTTTTTAATCCCTCTGTCCAGTCTCCTACCAAGAAACATGGAAAAAAATACTTTAGGTGTGTGTGTTCTTTGGCCCGTCTTTTATTGTTGATTATGTGAGTCATGATATATTAAAATTTTAAATGGAAATCATGTATATTTTGGGCAAAGTTGGATGAAAGAAACATCAGAAAAGGAAAATGAACATGTTAAAGCTGCTTCTAAAACATTTGAAATTGAAACATTTTATCACTTGGGCCATATTCCAGATACACTGCTGTTTATTGTCTTTTATGAATAGAAATTATGTTTTGTTTTCAACGGTCAGATCACTCCCATGCGCCCTCTTGCTCACCTTATTATTTCACTATTTTAATAGGAGTAAATTTTTATATTTAAAGAAAAGAGATGAAGTTGAATCATCCTTTACCTTTTTTGGAACATATTGTCATCACAATTAAAATACGGTCGCTCTTATATGAATAAAGCAGAGTAATTCTAGGTCCTAGTGACTGGAAACATCAAAGTCTTTGTTGAACATACTGAGGATTCATAACGTCTCCATCTTGAGTTTTACATTTCCAAAGGAAAAACGTAACTGATCTACAGTGGTAGAAACAACTGGTACACAAAATCACTGAAAGCTTGAAACTGCTCCTTTCCTGGCTTGGGAGAGGGCCTGCCAGCCAGCCTGCTGCATGTTTTGTCTTCCCCAGCGAGTGTATAAACAATCTTTCTGGAAGGACTTTTTGTTTCAGAATTCACAGAGAAAGCAAAACCGAGCTGTAGAACATGCCCACGTCTGTCTCTTGCTGTGTGAAGTCAACACACCCAGATGCCTATATTTGCTGTCATGAGTCACCTCCCCGGGAGCTCTGATATTCTCGGGGCTGCCTGAGGCCGGCTGAGGTTCGCAGTGTTAGATGTGTGTTTGTGAAGCATCCAGAAACTGCGAGGCTGTGCAGCGAGCCTGAACCTCTGCCCCGGACAGCGGCCTCCTCTAACAGGCTCCGAGTGGAGCTGTGACTGGCTGCTGTGTGTTCACATACTCATCAAAATGACTTTGTATTACCTCGTCTTTATTTGTAAGTCAGTATATAGCCAACATTTTATCCCAATATGTTTATTAAAATTTTAATCAACTTACCTTTGTACATGAAAAGGTATGTCAACAGGAGGACTAGAAATACAGGAAAATAGGTACATAATTTTGAAATCAAAGAACTTTTCGTCTCAGCTCTTTAACACACCGGCCTCTGGCCCTGGGTGAATTAGTCCTGAGCTTCAGTTTCCTCCCCTATCTGAGTGGGGCCAAAAATACCTACTCCACAGGATTGGGCAAAGATTAAATTCACGAATCAATTTATGATTATACAAAACTCAGATTTTTATTTTATTCTATACCATTAGACTTTGTAATTGGACTTGTATTTCTTTCACTGTCTGGACTAAAAAGAAAAGAAGTTCATAAAATTTACAGATATCATAAAACTGAGGAAGACGGCCAGCGTGCTGCTTGAGAGAATCGGTTAAGTACATTTTGGCAGACTGAAACGATGGGCCGGCGCTAACAAGATGGGAACAACGGGGAAAATTTAAAAATCTGGTGCTTGAATTTAGGTTTTAAAAATTAGCTGTGGAAGGACAGGCTGAGAGCATGGGACTTACAGGGAGTACTTGTGAGTGTGTGTGAGGGTGGCCAGGGCCAGGCCGACGTCAGTGTTTGAAGTCAACTAAAACACCCGTCGGAGCCAACTGAGTGATGTCGTCGCCAGAAGAATAAACGAGTCTTAGTTGGCATTAGCAGAATCGTGTCTGGATCAAGTAACGTCCCCTTTCAGCCTGAATTGGTCAGATCACTAATGGAGTAAGTGTTCCTTTCTGAGCACCACCTTTTCAGGTAGACTTATATATATATTGATTTCAGAGAGGAAGGGAGAGGGAGAGAGAGAGAAACATCAACCTTTTCAGGTAGACTTATATATATATTGATTTCAGAGAGGAAGGGAGAGGGAGAGAGAGAGAAACATCAATGAGGAGGGAGTCATTGATCGGCTGCCTCCTGCACGCCCCCCACTGGGGATGGAGCCCGCAACCCGGGCATGTGCCCTGACTGGGAATCGAACCTGGATCTCCTGGATCCTAGGTCGATGCTCAACCGCTGAGCCACGCCGGGTGGGCTCAGGTAGACTTTTAAGAGGAGGGCAGTGAGGATCGTTGGTGTGGCTACAGGAAGGATAAACATCACATCATTGGGAAAAAAGTCCAAGGATCTTGGATTTAACCCTCAAAATAATAAACTTAGAGTACGCATGACGTCTTTTCCTTACCTTTTAAGAGATTATCATGTGGAAAAGATACACTTCTTCTAACCTCAGACAAAAAACAGGGCCCATCCGCAGAAGTAAAGCTGGGGAAGAGTTCCTCGTCTGATTCTCACACTGCTTTTGAGATGCTGTGAAGCCCAGCTGAGGGCCAGGCTAATTATTTTCTATAGCGGGAACCTGGGGAGGAACCTGGAAAAAAATAAAATTGAAGAGTCCAGGACATATACGCAGGAAGGGGAAGAGCCAAGGGTAGAGATAATTCGGAACAGACTTGTTGAACATTGATTCATTGGAGCAAGCATCTTTTCTACAACCATTTCTGCAACGTGTCTGCAAAAACACCATCCCCAAGTGAAGATTCCTATGGATGAGCTGGGCCCAAAGTAGGGGGCTTGCAAAAATAAGAGAGTGTGGTTTCCAGTCCAGGAGTCAGGTAGACCTTTGTCACAGTTGGAGTTAGAACCTTGTCACAGGATAATCAAAATGTTTTCCCAAAGACAAAACTTGATGATGCCAGGAAGATGAGATTAGAAGCCGAAGGTAGGGGTGGGGTGGTCACTGCCGGGCGAGGTGGCTGTGGCCACTCTCCCTACTGTTCTTCACCCACATGTCCCATCCACACAGTAGTTGTGACCCTTATTTTCTAAAGACACCAAATATGCAGAATAGGTCCGGTATAGATGGTAAGACCTTTACTGTGCATAGCGAGGTGGGGCCTGAGAGCTCTCCCCTCAGGGATGGTGTTTGGGTTCCCCTATGAAATGGAATCATATTGGAGATTTCCTCCAAGCACGATTCTGAATGTTGGGCAGGACCGTTTACATTATAATATATTTCTCCCAGGTGGCAGAGGAGAACAGAACAATAAAGGTCCAATCCAGAAACTTCTCAATATTACCTTGTTAGACGATTTTCCCTTTTTTTCTCTCTGGTGGGAAATTTTCTAAATATTCTAGGCTGCTGTTGTCAAAATGGTTTCACTAGGCCAGAGCACTTAGTCATTTTCACGAGGGTGTTAACGGGTGAGTTTATCTCAAACCAGAGGAATTGAGGGTTGCAGTGAAATCATAGTTGTTAAACCTCGTAAAATGGTTTACGTACGTGTTTGAAGATCCTTCCCAAAAGGGAGAAGGTGCCCTGCGGGTGGAGCTTACCTGGGAGGCGTATGTTCAGGTGCTGACTCGTGTGTGTCTTTCCCAGACACGAGTGCGTGTTAGCGCCGCCGGTGTTTCCTGAGCCCAGGCCGTGTGGGGCACTGCGAGGGATCTCTGGGTCCCCAGGGTTGGGACCCCTGCCCTCACGGAAAGGACTTTCCATGCCTTCCAAACGCAGCCCTCACGGTGGCCTCGGAAGTGCCCGTCAGTCACCACTAGACAGATGAGGGAACGAAAAGAGTGAAGTTCAGAAACCTTCCCGGTGGTCGACGGTGTGAAGCTGCTGAGCTGGGGTGCAAGCCCAAGTCCGTCTTATTCCGAGGAATTTAGTCTCACCATGGAGCTAGGAGGGGGCTGAAGTCAGAGGAGGAAATGCGAGGGTGGGGAAGGAAATGTGCCCGAGGTGGGAAAGTGACAATAGGCTGTGGTCCCAGGTGGCCCGAGGGCCAGTATTAGCCAGAGATAGTCGAAGGAATGATAAAGTGTGAAAAGCCAGAATTATCTCAGTTTTTCTAGTTTTGCTTAATTATTAGCACTCTCTATATAATATGCACATATATGTATATATATATACGCACACATACACATACGTGTGTGGTCAGGAGCATTGTTTCCCTGAGTGCCCGGCACTCGGTCAGCATCCCGCCCACCTGCCTGCCTTCCCTGGGCTCCACCAGAGATACTCAGCCCCTTTCCATGCATGTTCGCACCATCTGTGCACAGTTCTTTGAAAGAAGTTAATCATTCAAAAAACTAAAATGCCTGTGTCTATTGTTTATGGATGGAAAATAATCTAAAATACATAGGTCAAGATACAGTACCCTGAGGAGAATTCTGGATGCAGAGAAAATTTTATTTTCTCTCTTTTTCACCCCTTGTTCCCATTAACTATTACGAACTAAGCAAAACATCTGTCTTTAGAACATCTCCATGGAAATCACAATTTTTATTGAATAATGACTTTAGTAAGTTCAACAAAACCTTTTATTGTTGGGGGAAATGCAACATAAATGAACACTGCTTTTTACTGTGTTCTTGGTCTCCTCTCTAAAATGTTGGTGTTCTTCTGATTAAACACTTTTGGTTAAACCTTCTTTGCTGTGACACTGTAACTAAGCTGAACCAAACCATCATCAATTAAATATAAGTACCTTTTCTCACCAGATTTATGCTACTGTACTCTATTCCACCCTACCCTGCCTGACCCTACCCTGCCTGACCCCGGCCTCCCTGACCCTGGCCTGCCTGACCCCGGCCTGCCTGACCCCGGCCTCCCTGACCCCGGCCTCCCTGACCCCGGCCTCCCTGACCCCGGCCTGCCTGACCCCGGCCTCCCTGACCCCGGCCTCCCTGACCCCGGCCTGCCTGACCCCGGCCTCCCTGACCCCGGCCTATCTATCCGATTCTATCCTACCCTGTCCTGTTCCCCGGGCACCTTCTTGTTCTCCTCAGCCAATAACGTCCCTATGTAATTCGGGAAGCTGCCCAGGTTCTTCTTACGCGATGTAAGGCGTCTGACTTCTTTTCCACTTACATCTCCTTCTTTTCATTGCCCCCCGCGTGCTGCGGTTCCAGCCTCTCTCCTTTCCGGCGTAGTCGGGGTCACTGCAGAAGCTCCTGACCAGCTCAGCGGGGCTGCCCCAGGCCCCCATCTGCAGGGGAGGGAGCCGCATCCCTGGTGGGGCTGCCGCTTGCCGCTGTGGCCCTCCCTCTGCCCCTCACTCGCCTGTGGCCGCACCTCTGTACCCGGGCCTGCACCTGCACCTGCACCTGCACCTGCGTGGACGCTTACACATGCCTGCCCTGGGCCCCCGCCCCCGCCCCTGAGCCCGAGGAGGAGGCTGCCCTGTCCCCTGGCGCTCTCTCTTCCAGCGGCTGAGCAGTCGCGACGATCCTCCTTTTCTGAGAGCTGCGGTGCGTGGAGGGTGTTTCACCGCGTTTCCACTCGAGTCCGCGACATCCTGCGAGCTCTGACAGTCTTCTTGGTTGTTGCAGATGTTCCGCCGACAAGCCCGGGGGTGGATCACAAGCAGGTGCAGAGGGAGCTGGGGGACGTGGTCCTGCACCTCCACAGCCCGACCGTCCTCTCCTCCTCCTCCGTCGAGGTCCACTGGACGGTAGGTCCTCGCCGCCCTCCGGCCACACGCTCAAGAGGCAGGCGCCTCTGGGAGATCACTGTGTGAAAAACAGACGTATATAGCGGGTGATTAAATTGTATCTGTCGGTTGCTCACGCTCCACCAAGGAGAACTTTAGAACGGAATCAGCTTGTTGGTGGCGCCAGTGGACTGGCCTTAAACACAGACGTTTTATCTTTGTATTTGCTGCTGCGCTGCAGTAAGGAACTTTACCAGCTTCCGAGGGAAGAAACGGTATTCATTACGAAGATGTAACTTGTTATAAATTATCACATTATTTTTAACATAAATATTTCCACGTAGCATTAATTAGGCTTTGAAATTAGAAGCGGTAAGACACGGGTTTTCTCATTCCCGGACACTGAAGAGATCTCTCTAGACGCCGGCTCAGAAGTGCTTTGATGGTGTCCATTCCCGCGGAAGCATAGAAATTAGCATCTAACGCTGTATATTAAGCTGAAAAGGGGAACACATTACAAAAGACAGCGATCTCTTTTTAGTATTCTGCTGTATGTAAACTAGAAAGCCACGGAATGATGCCAAATACTTTTTTATTTCGTATTTCGTCGCATTTAATTTTCATAACCTTCTAACAAACCAATAAATAGCTATTAACGACTACATTTTTGTGTCATACTAATAGGTGGACCAACAGTCTCAGTATATTCAAGGATATAAAATTCTTTATCGGCCATCTGGAGCCAGCCATGGTGAGTCCGAGTGGCTGGTTTTTGAAGTGAGAACACCAACCAAAAACAGCGTGGTGCTCCCCGACCTCAAAAAGGGAGTCAACTATGAAATCAAGGCGCGTCCTTTCTTTAACGAATTTCAAGGCGCAGACAGTGAAATCAAGTTTGCCAAAACCCTGGAAGAAGGCAAGTATCATGAAGCGTGTGATTTCTATGCATTGCACGGTACATCTTGTTAGGCTTTTATCAACTTGATTGAAAATTTTTGATGTTAATAGTGACATTATTAACTGTCTTTTTATATTGAACATTATATTTTGCTAATAAGATTTGTTTAATTAGAACTATTATAAATTGATTTAATAGAGGCCTGTACAAAACTGCAAATGTGGAACACTGTATTGCTTAATGGCGTATATAGGATATATTTAATCACTCAGAAATAAAATTCATGTTTAAAGATGGAAATGTTTTCAATTTGCTTGCCTTTGCGTTATTTCCCATTCATTTATTAAATGTTATCTTGAGTAATGACTTGTAAATAAGGTGAGTAATGTCTTGGTTTGCCCAGGACTTTCCAGGGTTAGCATTTTATACTCATGACTCATGTCCCTGGAAACCCTGCAGTTCTAGACAAACCAGTAGGATTGGCCACCCTATAACTGGAAATTAAAAATATTTAAATAAAGGTAAAAGGTTACATATCACCACTATACTCTTTAAAAATAACCAGAATGTTTCTAAAATATCTTTAGTACTTTGAGTATATAAATGATACAATAGACTTAATATCATGGATGATTATCATTCATCTCCAGATTTTTTTAAACATTTTTATGGAGAACATGGGACTAAGGTAACAGAAGTAGGAATTTTCCCTGTGATTTTCTGTGTGGAGATAATCTATGTAATGTTGGCTATGAAAAATTCATAGTAACAATGTCTTGGCAATATTGAGAAAAAACTTAGTTTGGGACTGTTGAGACTTGAATGAGATACTTCTTTAAAACACATGCATATATTGATAAACATTTTATATAGTTATTGTTTGACTTTAAATTTTACGTGTATGCTTTTAATGTTCTCTAATGCACTCATAATGTATCTACTTTTTGAAATAATTTAATAGCACCCAGTGCCCCACCTCAAAGTGTAACTGTATCAAAGAATGATGGAAATGGAACTGCAATTCTTGTTAGTTGGCAGCCTCCCCCAGAAGACACTCAAAACGGCATGGTCCAAGAGTATAAGGTAATACATATAGAGTGATTGACTGGTGGATGGCCCTCTCCTCCTACAGAGAAAAGAAAAAGAAACCTTGGTCAAATTGTGCATGGATATTTGGCGCCATCTGCTGGCTTGCATAGCACTATGTAAAATTATTTTTTAAAACACTTTCTTGTTTATTCAGTAATTTAAAAAAATCGTTTAAAGGAGAGAATCTACATTACATAATATTTAGGTAGGTGTAATGTCACATCAAAAGCAAATGTACATACAAATAAAAAACCTTTTTTATCCCCCCCCCCCCCAGAAGTAATTTAAATATATGTTGTAGGATTGGGTTGCCCCATGGCATTGTCTAAGTCACATTCTGTCAAATATGATTTTCTTTGGAGCTAAGATAAAAAATTTATTTATGTTGATGAAAATCATTTTTTTAACCTGTAAACCTTGTTGTAGTCTCTCAACAATATTTCATGTCTCAGTGGAAATTCAAATATAAACTCCTGTTTAAATGAATTTTTAAAATATATGATATATCATCATATGATTTAATCGAATGATTCTGAATAATTATTTTTACCTGTGAAGTCCATCAGCTCTGTTCATTGAATTTAGAGGGTCTTACATAGATTAATTTTGTGCAAATATTTTAAACATGCCAAGGTACAATAAAAACTAAGTTAGGGAAATGACATTTATCCTATCAGTGAATTTGCATTTGTATTATGGGGTAGCCTTAATGAGTTCTGATAAATGAATTTGAATCAGGACAATATCAATAAAAAAGAGATTTATGTGTATTTTTTCAACACTTTAGGCAAACACACTACATACTAGAAAAATATTAACTACAAAACGTATATTTCTCTAGAAACGGCTTAAAATTTCTATGGTACCTGAGTATTTTTATAATTATTACCTAAATTATGATACTCAACAGATTATCTCATATATCTGAATATTTTATACTATGTCTATTGATATGAAACTGATGTTAAGAAGTGAACACATTTTACCTTGTACAGGTAATTACATGCTAACATCACAATCACTTGTGGACTTATTTTTTAAATAGAGGCACCTGGCCACCATTCTCAGAAATTCTGATTCAGTGGGTGTAGTCGGGCCCTTGCATATATAATTTGGCAGATCTTTCTAGGTCATTCTGATGTGTGTGCACTCTTGGTTAAGGCCCAGAAAAAGACCATCAGTGTTCTTCTGAGTAGCAAATAGTTTTCACAATAACCAGATATGCTGAGCTTAATTTTAGGTATACTATTTATTTTTAAATGATTTAAAAAATATATAAACTGAAAATTTGTGTACACGTTTAAAAGGGCAACTTTTAAAAAGTATTTAAAATACTTGAATGCATAAATGCAAGTGCTGGGTGTTGGCAGATCAGTCATTGTTCTTTATCTGGATATTGACAGCTTTTTGCAAGGATCTTTTCTTCTGGCAAATGATTTCTTTTTTTGAAATATTTTAGATCTTCTAGTGCAATTGAATCACTAAAAGGTCAGAGTCTGGATACTTTAAGTGCCTTCTCATGAATTTCAAGGTTACTTCAATACCAGGAATGTCAGGATTCTTTGGTTCAGTCCAGAAAAATAAACTGTTATAAAGAGTTTTAAGGATTTAAAATGAGGTGATGTCTCAGCTCTCAAGCAAAATTGTGTAATGTAGGCATTTTCCCCTAAGAGTCAGAACTCATTTCTCTCCTGAAGAAATGCGAAAGAGTGGATTTCACTTAACTTCACGGTCAATTTAAAATAATAAAATGCCTTTCAGAACCTGATTGACTGGTACAGAATCGGTCTGTGGCTTTGGCTCAGCTGCTTAATGTAATTGGGGGGAAAATCACAAAGGACTCTTTTATTTCCAAATGGTCAGATCCTGGTAGAGAGTCTGACCATTTGCTGGTGTTAGGCTTTGAAACTATATTAATATTAACTTTCAAAGGTAAAAAATAAAAGTTATTGCGCTCCTGATAGAGGACACTGATAGTCTTAGATTTATTTTAAATCCCATTTCCTATTACAGTTCAGACAATAGGCTAATGGAAGTTAACCCCACCTCTTGCTCAAGGACATCATAAGGAACATAGGGCACGGTTTACTACTCCTTGGACCATTTTCTTCCCAAAACTGAGTCCAAGTCTGTCCTGCACCATATCTGTGTCTTTGCATATCACCAAGGATGACCCTATTAATAAATACTACTTTAGTGAAATTTAAATTAAGGATTATAGTGTAGAACAGAAATATTTATTTCCTGAAAATAATTTCCTATCACAAATGTCATTATCAAAGTTAATGAGATATGTAATAATTTTCTTATAAGAACATTTTTCTTTCACATCATATGTTATTCCTTATGATCTCATAGTTTATCAAAGACTAATTAATATTCACATTAAATACAAGATCAGTGCGCTAATTTTCTCTCATTGTTGATAGTTCAACATATCATAGGCGGAGTAAAATCCTAGGATGTTTCTTCTTATGTCCAGTTATGTTTTTTATAACCATACTTATGCAAGGTACTTGAGGTTATTCAGAAGCTCTGTCTCTTTTTAAATCAACTGCTTCTTGGTTTGGGTCGGAAAGGTGATGGGACTGATAGCACCAGGCAGTTTATCCCCAACACCTGTTGAAGCCAAATGCTAGACTCGGAGTTGCCTTCTCCTCTGGTTTTTGCTACATGGTCATCTAGTGCCACCTGTAGCCCACAGTAAGAATGCAAATGCTGTGTGATAGTAGATAAGTCATTGTTCTTTATCGAGATATACACAACTTTTTGCAGGGATCTTTTTTTCCTGGCAAATGATTTCTTGGCGTTTAAAAAACACACACATCCTAATCATATGGGCTGATAGCACCTAGTGTCTTCAAGCAAAAATTTGTAGACTCACCTTCTATAATGCTTTAAAAGTGCTTGAGAAAGTTTAAAGAGGTCTTAAAGGGCCTCCTAACACTGGGTTTGCCTGGAAGAGTCTTTCCAGAATGAGATCCTTGTCAAAATAGACTTTTGAAACTCTCCATATTAAGCTCCTGATAGATCTGAACTCTGACCAGGTCTAAAACCACAACACTATGTTGATCTTTGCGTTAGTTGAAATAATTTACCAGCTTAACATTGCTTGTGTTCTTCTGACAGGTTTGGTGTTTGGGCAATGAAACTCGCTACCATATAAACAAGACAGTTGATGGTTCCACCTTTTCTGTGGTCATTCCTTCTCTGGTCCCCGGGATCCGATACGGTGTGGAGGTCGCAGCCAGCACCGGGGCTGGGCCTGGCGTGCGGAGCGAGCCGCAGTTTATTCAGTTAGGTGAGTGGGTGCAGAGCCACCACTGTAAGTCGAAAAGAATATGGACTGTGGCATTATAGCTACACGATGCTGGTGTTAGCTTAATATATAGAACAACTAAACTTAAATTAATCCAGGCACACGTTTTCAATGATTTTTCATGCGAAAGGCTGTCAGTATTCAGTCTTCCTAATCCTGTCCTATTAAGTTTTTTTCATCTAGTCAACACACACAATTAATTGAGCACCAAAGGTACCTCGGTGAACAAGGAAGACACAGTCTGCACCTTCATGCAAATTGCAGTTGTTTGGATTACAGTTAACTTCCATGCAAAACTTATACTAGGTATTAGATGTTTATAGCAACATATAATTTATATTTACCATTTTTGTGTCTATTTCAAGTTATAGTTGATTTTTATAACAAAGATAGATTGAGATGTCAGAGTGCATTGGAATATGGTTATATGCTAATTACTTATAAAGTTAAATATAGGGCATGCTTCAAAGAGTTAGATAAATAGAAAAAAAAACCTGACAGAATCCTTCATTACAAAAATTCACTACACGCAGTATGGCATGAACATAAGATACACATTAGGAAGTAGTTACCAGCATAATCTAGAAGAAACAACATAAAAAACAGCAGCAAAATACTATTGCAAATAGAAAGGGGAGAGGGGAGGGTCAGATATTAAGAGGCGACATTTAAATTATGAAAGATGCCCAGAAGAATATAGTCAACTTTTATGTCAGTTTGTTCCAGATCAGAAGTTAAGCATTTGTAATATTTTGTGTCAGTTGCTAAATTATGAAAAAGGATCAGATATATGAAGCTTCATACTTAACAAATAAGTACACAGTATTTTTGCATATTGATAATGTTGATGACATCCTAGAAATGATTTCCAATCAAAATTAAGAAACATGTGGCTTTGAATAAACTTGATTGCTGTACATAAGGGCTCTCCATTTGATTTGGAAACTGTAATTGATGTTCTGTTGTTAAGACAATGCCCGCTGCTGTAACAAACACACTTGCAGAATTCTGGTTGCATAACACAGTGATGTTGACGTCCACCCGAAGCCCAATGGTGTGGGGAGGGCCTCTGTTCCCAACAGATGTGCAGGGTCGCAGGCTGAGGAGCCTCCCAAGGTTGACGCCGGGTGAGCAGAAGGGAAGTGTTAAAGCAGATTATTTGTGGGAGGGTTTAATGGTGCAGGTCTGGAGAGGGTGGGTGCCCATGGCTCCCGCCCAGAACTCAGCCCTGTGTTTCCACATCGATGAACGGAAACATCTCAAACCGAAGTCACTGGCCAGGGAACTACCGTCCAACAGCCCCAGGCTGTGCGAGCCCCATTCAGACCTTTGGTGGGTAACTTACTGTCTGTGCCACAGCTGTGGGCCAGAATGTGCTTTTCGGGTTACCTTTTACATTTAGCACATTTTTAAAGGATCTTTTTCGCTTTTTAATATATCTTTATTGATCTCAGAGAGAGGAAGGGAAAGGGAGAGAGAGATAGAAACATCAGTGATGAGAGAGTCATTGATCGGCTGCCTCCTGCAGGCCCCCGACTGAGGATCGAACCCACAACCCGGGCATGTGCCCTGACTAGGAATCGAACCTCGATCTCCTGGATCAACCGCTGAGCCACGCCCGGCCAGGCTAGCACATTTTTAAACAGTGCTGATACATACAACTTTGAAGTGAAAATAGCTTCATAGTTTATTTCTGGTTCATTTATTGCAAAATTACAGTGTTATATGAGATATGGGGGAAAATAGTTTAAATATAGACTTTTTTACTCCAATAGTTGGCCAGTTTTGTGAAACATCAATATTAACTTATAAAAATTGAAATTACAAGTTACACTGAGATAACTGTATACATTGTTGATGTCATTTACCTTATTTTGCTAACATATGACTTATAGTCTTGGCTTTTCAAAGATGAATTGGATAAAGGACCGTGTCAATTTTATTTATTTAAGACTTAAATCACGGGATTTAAGGGCCAAATGGTTTTCTTGAAATTATCAATGTGTTCCAGTTTTTTTTCCGTATCTTAATACAGCCTCAGCTGCAGTGAGACAAAGACTTAGAGAGAGAGCGGCTGCCTTAATTTGCTAGTCACACTGCATTTTATTCTGTTGAGCCCATCTGGCCGCTTGCGTGGAACCTCCCTGGCTGTCTCCATAAAATCCGAAGCTACCCAACTTAACCTTGCACAAATAACCGTGAAATCCATAACCTGGCAGGCATAAAGGGTGTGTTAGGAATAAAGGAATAGGTCTGCTTGCCGAACTTTCAGAAGATGAAGTGCTCTTAGGATAACCATAGATAAAAGGGTCTGAAACATGAAATAAAACTTTCAGTCAACAAACAGTTGAAGGCAGGTGACGGCTTGTGAAAATAGGCTTTTCAACCTTCACCCTCCATAGAATGAAATCTGAAATTCTGTTCAACAGAGAAAAAAGTAAATAAATAAAAACCACACACACACCACCTAAGTAGCAATTTCACCATTTTACATAGAAACGGCTGCTATTTTCCTACGGCTGTTTTCCTTACCCATTGAACGCTGCTGCTTTTTTCTGCCCTGCCTGATTGGGATGCCGTATCCTGTAATAAGAAAAGGCAATCTGTAGGATTTCTTCTGTTTGGGAAATAGTACTCATAGATAGTGAGTTATACCAATTATTTTCCTGAACAAAAAAAAGACTTTTGAGGATGGGACCAATGTTTCTATTTTAAAGCAGGTGGTATTAGCAGAACATTTTCAGAGTCAAGTGATTTAACAGTTGTAAGGAAGCCCCATCCTGAAGAAATGGGCAAACGCCCTCTTGTTTCACCAGATGTTGTGGGGAGAACATTAAAACTGCGGACGGACGGAGTGGGAACTCTGCCCACTGGCCGCCCTCCGGGCCGGCCCACCGGGTGCCAGCAGAGTAGGGCGTTGCTTTGACAATAGATCAACAGCTTCCAGTTTTTTCTGCAGACTTTCTGGACGGCTCTGTGTGACTTGACATGCTGGGCTCCAAAGAGTAGTATCTTAGTAGGTTTAAACATAGGTACAAAATAAGTAAATTTTAATAGCCATGAATTCCATCAATTTTTGATTTTTGAATCAAAATAGCTATCAGAAAACATAAGCCTTTTTGGCTATTCATGAAACATGATAATTCTTGTCAATATTTAATGTTCCTGTATCTATTGCTGGCCATGTTTGTTTCAAAAGAAAGATTATTTATCATTCTTTCAATAGCAGCATTATCTCCATTTTTCATTGCTTTTTAATAATCCTGAATTTTATAGGCCCTTCTGAGCATAGGTTCAAATAATGTGTTTCTAAGGCAGTTAAAAGTCTTAGAATATAGTCTGTGTGTGTGTGCATGTGTGTGGTGATGGGAGAAACGAGATACAACACCCTTTTTTTCCTTCAATATCTACAGGAAATAAAATTTCACTATTTACCTTGTTTAGGACATATAATTGAGGGTTCTTATAGAAGTCTGAGAAAGTGTATATCTTTTTTTATTTACTTATCTGGGAACCCTTATTTGTGTGCTTGCACTAAAGTATTTCGTTTTTTAGAATTGTACTTTTGTATTTATCTCAGACTTTCCCGTGAAACTTAATCTAAGCAGAGAGCTGCAGAGTTTTCTGGAGTAAAAAATAGAACTTGTGTGCCATTGCCTTTGTTTTAAAAATATATTCCATAGAATTATATCATATTTGTTTTAAATTAAAATAAATAAGATGAATATAATTGTGCAGAAAAATCTCATGAGCTGTTTTAACTGAAAATTCTGGTGTTGCAAATTTAAAAAACAGAAGCTATTATCCAAAAATTAACAAAAATAATGATGGCAGTTTTATGTGATGTACATTATGAGTTCATTATCCGGAGTGCTAAACCCCAATTAATCTGAAGACGGCCTTTCAGATTCCCACGGCAACCCCGTGTCCCCCGAGGACCAGGTGAGCCTGGCTCAGCAGATCTCGGACGTGGTGAAGCAGCCGGCCTTCATCGCGGGCATCGGCGCCGCCTGCTGGATCATCCTCATGGTCTTCAGCGTCTGGCTCTACCGCCACCGGAAGAAGAGAAACGGGCTCACGAGCACCTACGCGGGCATCAGGAAAGGTACCAGCTTCCCCAAGGGTTTCACGTTCTCCTGTGTTGGCGTGACTCTTGATTTTAATCTGTGGCTGCAAATTATGCATGATGATGTATGTCCTGTGTTAAATCACTTTCATGCATAAAGGTTTTCAAAAGTGCTTTGACGTTATTGTGATATCTATGTGTTTACTCTGTTGAGCAGCAGCGCCACATAGAGGGCCCATCCGTTCCCCACCCAGGTCCTTTAAAATGCATCTCTCCCAGGTAGCCCGCCCCGGCTGGTTCTGCACCCCTTTTTCTCTTAGGGAATGACCTTTTTGCTTTATATTCCTGAGGGCACTTTTTAATCTCCTTGTCACAGAAATTACAAATACAAGCTTTGACCCGTCCCAGTGAAATGAAAAAGATTATTCGTAAAATTATTTTTATGGTTATTTCTGATTACTTAGAAAATAGTCATTTCTTGGGAGTATGAAATGCGTGACTGGACGAGGTCCTTCAGGCTGCAGAGAGGGGAGGTGCAGCGCTTTTTCACTGTTATAGTTAAAGCTGCATTGTTGACTGTGTACCTGCTGCTAATTAGTGAGGGTGATTTTGCTGCAAATGTTTACAGTTTTAGAAGATGGAGTTTATTGCCTGCTGTTATTCACAATTTTATGGATAAACCGAATATACCAGGGCATTCCACAGACACCGTTGCCAAATATCCTCCAAGTCTGTAGATGGATGATTCGTATTCTTTACTCTCTGACGAGGTTTGGTAACACTGTCAGACAGGTAATCCTCCCCCTACCCCCAGAGACGCTCGTCAGTTCTGGGCCTCAGACCTGGGCTACGGCTCTGGTGACTCTGGGTCCCAGTTCTCAGGGGACCGTCCCAACTTATGTCTTTAGTCCAACTACACTTTTATAGCACTCCTGTTGCTCTCAAAATGTCCCTGTTTTACATGACAAATGATACATTCGCCCTAGTTTTAGGGCCTTTACTTAAGACAGCACTTTTGTTTTGCCATAACACAAATTTAAAGAGAATCACCAAAAACACATTCCCTACCTTACCTACTGCCAACCTTAAAAAAATAAAATAAAATAAAATGCCTGCATATTTCCTAAGTGAACATCTCCTTCACGTCTTGGCCAAGTCATTTCTCGGACCAATTAAATGGCAAAGGAAGAATTTGCAGTGCTAGTTAGAATGTCCTATAAGCTTATAAACAGTCTGGAAGAGCAGGCTAGGATGTGTGCTCCCGGCCACAGAGGGTCTTGGCAAGAGTCAGCAGGAATTCATTGCCCACACTGTAGAAACGAACCAGTGTGCGTGCTGCCTGGGGCTGCGTGGCATTCGCCTCATGTACATACCTTTGCCTTAGCATAGTCATCTTCAAACGTTTTTTAGGTATGTGTCCGTTCTAGAGATGAAGCAAACTGTCAGGATCCCTTCTTGTGACATGAGAAGTGAGGGCTTAGCTTACCACAGGAGCACTGGTGCTCACTACCTCTACTGAGTAGAGCGATGTCGGGCACATGTGTGACCGTGAAAAACCTTTGACTAAAAACAATGCAGAGAAGGGGTTTGTGGCGTCTGTGTTGTGGAGCCAGGAAGGAGCAGAGTAGAGTGTTGGGCTGGGGAGGGGTGGTGTTCTGAAATCTGATTTAAATGAAGAAAAGTGACTAATTAACATATAGATGTAGAGTCTCTTGAATTCCCCGGGAATCCTGTATGTCTTATTGCAATGAAGTGCTATAGCTGTGTAGTTACAACGACTGAACGCTCTATATTGTCTTGAAATCTAGATAAGTGACGTGAAAACCTGTTTCTCTGAAATGTTTCTTTTCCTGTACTAATGACTTTAAGCATGCTGGCAAACGCCTGTGCGTTCTTTCTGCGAAACCTGTTAAACTAATGTCATTGTCCTTCCAACTAGCAGAACCCGTAGAACATAATTACAAATGTAATTGGCGAGCATTCGATTCTGCTTTCTTCGTTTCGCCGCGTTGGCACTTTTTCATAATTCTCTTTCTATGCAATTAAAGAAGAAAGTGCATCCTGAGATCTTAAATTGTCTATGTCAGAAACAATGCGGGTAATTATAAGAAAAAAGGAAGCGACGTGTTTTAAAGAAATAAATGTAAAAGAGCCTATTGGCTTATAAACCATCGAGCCAGAATGTGACTGGGAAATAGCATCCCAGCCCCTCAGCATTTGTCTGTAGGCATTTCCTCCGCTAGAACAGTCACCCACGTGCATCCACATTGTGCACCAGCATCCCTGGGCAAAAAGAGCGTATTATATTATTGGAAGCTTTGAGAATTAAGTTGCTCTTTGGTGTATATGCTGTTAAAATTCACTTAGACCGACCTCTTTTCATCTCCTCTTCAATTCCTTAAGCCAGGGCCGGCAGTTAGAAAGGAGTGCTGACAAGGACCTTTCCTATTTTCCCCATGTCCTTGTGATAGCAAATTAATGTCCAGGATCTCCATTCTCGCTTGAATAGCTTTACTTTCAAATGTACCTTTTTTTTTTTTTAATGGAGACTTGTTACTATGGCTCTGAATTTTTGATTGTAGCTAAATTACATTGACTCTCTGAAAAGCCCCGACTGAAAAAAACACACCACAATAGATTCTTAAGATAGGGGCTGCCATGCCGCAAACGAAGGCCGGCGTCTAAACTGGGCGTGCGGCAAAGGGTTTGGTTTGCGTGCTTCTGGCCCAGAGGCAGGACGGCTTGGGGAAAGGCTGCCGTCGCGTTCAGCTTGCGTCCCCGGATGCCCTGATCCCAGAGTCCATTTCTGGGAGACGTTCAAATGTAAAGTGGAAGGTCCACTTTTGGCAGTTTTTGGATCCACGGTAGCTAACCGATATTATAGTCTGTATACTTTAAGGATTTCTTAAAAGCAGACTTTAGTCTCCTAGGAGTAAGGCAGGTTCGCTTGCTTTCCCCACCCAGGGCAATGGAAGGGCTTGGGAAGTCAGTCAGCCTCCATTCTCTATGAAATGCCGTGGAAATAGCCGTAGTGTTGTCCAACCCCAAGGAGTGGGAGAGGACAGGGAAATGGGGCGGCGAGGCTGCTCCCTTTGAGGTCTGCAGTTCAATCTCAGGCATTATTGATTCGATTAAGATTTATAACTGCGGAGAGCGAAGGTTTTCAGAGGGGTGTTACTGTTCTATTGTTTAGCTTCCAGAGGGTGGCCTTAAAAAAAAAAAAAAAATGCTTAGTCTACTCCTAGAAAGCTTCTAAACAGAAACTAAAATAGGGAAATTATAGTTTAAAACTCCCCATTTTTTCTGTCCCATTCACTATGATGATAAAAATGTAGCAACACTGTTTATATAATAAGGCGTCAGGCCTTGCTTGGCAGTGAAAAAGCTCAGTTTTAAGGTTCTCTTTGTTCCAATTCATTCTTCTTTTCTTTCCTCCCTTCTGTGCTCCCTTCTTCTCTCTCTCTCTCCTCCCCCCAATCTTTGTCTCTTAATGACGAACACTTAAGAGCCTATTAGTCCACTTTAATAAGCATTTACTTTCAGATTTCTAGATAAGGTTGAAGCAGGACCCCGATAATACCTGCCTAAGAATCCATCACCCACTGTTTGGAGATGATTTATAGCAGAGGAGCCCTGTTTGCACTAGTGCCATGAGCTGAATACGTTGCCGAATGCAGGGTCATCCGCGGGCTAACCCAGCGCAATTCCCTCCGCACTAGAATGTCAGACGCTTCACAATGGTACCTGTAGAGACAAGCTCCCCTCTTTAACCTCTGATTCGGTTTTATTCATATATCAGAGTGTCAGAGCTGCTGGCTTGGTTATTTACATTTGTCTTATGTTCAGCTGTCTGCTTGATTTATACTAATGTGATATGTTCCCTTTCTCTCTTCAGCTTAATAACTGGTTTATATTTTGTTTTGATTTTCAGTCCCGTCTTTTACCTTCACACCAACAGGTATATATTTGCACTTACCTTCCTCCTTCCCTTTGTTAGTTCGGCATGTGTTGTACTATTGTGTTTCTGTTGTTGTTTCACTTTCTGCAGCAAGTTGGGGGAGAGGCTTACATGGAACACAGTACTTCATTTCCTCGCGTCAGGCATGCGTTTGAAGCAGAAATGGTTGGCGCTGCTCTTGATCCATTTAACGCAGTTATTTATTCATGCTGCACATTGCACATTAGCCTTGTACGCATGTGTTTTCTTAGATAGACACACTGTGTCTGCCCTCAGCATGATTTAACATGTTAATGACCCTGTTGATTATTTCATACATGGCAGTGCATTTTTCCCCCCTTAACTTAAGCTTTCGGGTTTTCCAACAAAAACGTCTCTCCCCTTTCAATTCTCTGTCCGTAGAATCAGCATTCTTGAAGGTAGCCGAAATATCCAGCACACGTGAAGATAAAACTTTTCATGTACCCTGAGTCAGGATCCTGAGGCTCTGTCCTGTTCAGTTTCTTTCAGAGCGGGTCTCCTTCTCTCACATCACCTCCAGTGAAAGGTGTACCTGTAGCCCTGCCTCCACCTCTTTAAGCCAGTTATTGTAATCACTGGAAGCAGTTATCTCTCCTCAGCAGACTCCCAGTTTGGAGTTCTTTTAAGTAGCAGAATTTGGCAGCTTTTAGAAACACATTTCTTCTTAGGAAATGTGTCTGTACTTACAAAGAAGCTAATCTTCTTAACCCCTTGCCTATGTGCAAATCCTGTTTTGTTATGGCTAAATTTTTATACCCATAATTTATTAAGCTGAGAATGCTTTCAAGAGCATAAAAATATATGTTTACTATATATACATGTCTGATGAAAACATAATGAGAAGAGTTTCTGTAAGCCACAATTAAAAAAAACCACGTCGCATTAATTGATAGTCACAACTTGGCCTACATACATCTTTGTGTGTGGAGAGAGAGAAGGTTTATTTTAACATTTCTCTTTGTCTTACTGGTACTCATACTTCTGGGAACATAATCTAATAGGGATTTCTCCCCCCAACCCCAATTTAAGATTTTACTTAAATAAATTTATGAAATGATGTGATATAATAATAAAATGAAAATATAGATCTATGGGAATTTGAATGTACAAATGTGTGACAGCTATATTTAATAAGAGTGTACTGAAGTTTGCTTTTGCTTATTTCTCAACCTTGTGGGCTCATTAATACGAATAACTTATATTTAATCCTATACAATGTTAAAAAAATCAGAAATCTGATTTTTGAATCAGAAATCTGCTGATTCCTGTGATGATTTTTGTATTGCTTCTAAGTAGAAAGGGAGAATGCATTCCATTTTAGAAAGATGTTCATAAGTGTGCTAGCTTTTGATATGCAAATATTAATATGTCTATTAATTTTTCTTTTTTTTTTTGTAACATTCTAGTAACTTATCAGAGAGGAGGCGAAGCTGTGAGCAGTGGAGGGAGGTAATTATCTTGCTTGTTTTGTAGATACTAAGGGGAATTCCAGATGTTTCTTCTTGTCTTCCTCGATGACATCGCTACCTTTGCTTAAAAGGTTTAAGTTATAGGTGAAATTTGTTCAGATCTTTGAGAAATGCTCCGCTCCACTGTGTTGTGACACCCGGCTTGTTTACACACAAACGCGGTCACCGACTGGGGCTGTTGCACCGTAGTCAGTGACCACCAGAGGGGGAGCTTTAACCGGGAAAGAGACGCTGATTTAGCCGATGATTAAAAGGACTTACAATAATTAAGTGATGGCATTTATGAAGATTAAGAAATATAGCTAGTTAACAGATACCATCAAAGAAAAAATGTTCATCTGAAAACCTGCTGAACACAGCATTTGCTCGTAAGTTGTAGGGCATGTTTGTTTTTTGTTCTTGTGATGAATTCAGCATAGTTCAGCTGTCCTTTCTCAGGGAAATACTGTGAAATAAAAGAAGAAATCTAGGTAGCTTATTAACACAGCTTTCTTTTCTCAAATCAAAAGGAACCTCAATCCTATATTTATGAATTTTTGTGTTAATTATTATTCAGTGAACTTTAATATATTCACAGAGAAACCTCAAATTGAGGTGACAGGAGGCTTAAAGGGGCTGAAATGAGATATAAGTTATATGAACTAAGCTTCAGGATTTTCTGCAATGAGATGATCCCCCCCCCCCAAAAAAAACAGTAACATCTTGCTTAAGGTGTAAGAAAACGATCTTCCAACCAAAATGATTTTATAATTCAAGGTTAATTAACTTACTGAGTGTCTTGCTCTGTATAGATGGGCAATGTGGCTGCTCCTGGGAAAGACAAAAATGAGTCAGATGTTACTCCTGAATCCGAGGAGCCCACGTCTGATACAAAGTCACTGAGTTTGGTGCGTGAGAAAGTGACTTAAATGAAAATGTTGACAACCCTTAGCTGATGCTGTACAAATACGGCAACGAGCGCTAATCTCTTCTTTCCTGGATGCTGCTGCTGGCTTCCTGTTTTCATACCCGGGAAACAAAGCCAGCCACCGAGAGCTCCAGAAGCTAGGGAGGTCTTCATAAGGCATAAATCCACTTGATTCAGGCCTTAAACCAGGGCATGTTTTTACATCCAGGGGATTTCCATCTAAATCATAGCCCACGCATTCATGAAGCAGCCTCTGGCATAAGAACATGCTCTCTGGAATGCCTGATTATATAACCACCTCTCTACCTGTGTATATTCATGACTGCAAACTTCAGTTTTCTCATTACTCAAAGCATATGAGAGTGCTTATTGAGCAGCTTCTATATTTTCTGCAGTAGCCTCTGCATGGGCACAGGCACAGATGAGCGTGCACATGTGCACACCCCCTCCATGCCCCCACACACATGCACATGCACATGCACATGCACATACCCACACATAGGCATGATATAAGTCTGGTTTCTGCTGTAAAGGAATTTACAACCTAAATAGACCAAACTATCAAATCAGAATAATGGCAGGAGCCCGTGGGTACCAAATGCTAGTGTCTATGGCAGGGCTGAAAAGTTACAAAGTTCCTAAAATATTTTTCCCACTGGGAAAGCTCACTATATAACCATGCAAAATTTACCTTTTAAATCTAAAAACAGAATAGCAGTGAAACTGGTTTATTTCAACTACCAAATAGAAATCATCTTTTTACCACATGAAATGATAAAGGATGCTGAAACGTGATAGAGAGAGCAGTTAAATAAAAATCTTAGAGCCAATGCTCAAAATGGCAGTTTTGTGTATATACAAATGTGTTTAAATTTATTTACTAATCAAACATATTTATTGAGTATCCAGCATGTAACAGGCACTGTTCTAGTTGCTTGAGATACATCAGTGACCGATACTAAACATTACTGTCTGCTTGAACCTTCCATGTAGTGGGGGAGATAGAAGATAAATAATAAATATTTAAAAATCAACTCTATCGTATTAGCAGTTGAGTGATATGCAAAAAATAGAACAGTATAAGGAATCAGGAGGACATCAGGAAGAGGTCTTATTTTCAGGCCATTGTGGGTGTGCGTGCGTGCGTGCGTGTGTGTGTGTGTTCTGTGACCCAGTGTGATAAGAGTATAAGTGTGAACCACCCCCTGCACTCATTTCTCTCATGTCCACCCCTTAAACACTTCCCTTAGGCGTCTCAGGCTCCGTGAGCCCTCACTGACCCTTCTACATCATCTGATCAGTGACACCTAAGTCTAAATGTTCCAGGCATGCTGTCCCCTGTGTCCATCACTGCTTTTTGTTGATCCTAAGTTTTACCCCCTTTGATTTCACTATTTTGTTTCCCTTCAAGTACTCGCTCTTTTTTGCCTAATCTGTTATAAAAGCCCTCAGCAGTCCTGCTTTCATCTGTCTCCGTTTGCACTATTTCCTGTGACTTCCCTTTGCCCAATTGGAGCCAGAATGGTATTTTGAAATGCGTGTGATCGTGCGTCTGGGCGCCTGCAGCATTATTGATCTCTGAAAGATAGTCATCAAAAAGTACCCAAAGAAGGAAGGACTGAGTGAGCTACTGAAAAGAAATGAATGTCAGAAGACCTAACTTCAGTCCTTGATGGCTTTAAAGAAAACTTGGGGTACTGCACATTTTCCTTCGATACAGGGGGTTTAGCTGAAAATCACTTCTGGTTTTCAATACCGTAAATTTAGCTCTTCCTAGAGAAGGGTGAATGAGGATTGTGGTAAGTAAAGAGGCCTCTCCTCAGCTTCAGAAAGGGAAGGACTTGTCATTCAGGGGAGAATATTGGAAATATTACGTGGCTGTTCCTATCTATCTGTTTCCTTCACTGCAAACATCCCAGGCACCTCTTCCAAGAAACCTACTTAACCCCCAAACCACAGTATAAACTGGGAAAAAGCAAAGTCTAAAAAACAAGTCAGAAAGTCAGGCTAACCAGGTGGAAAATGCCAACACCGCATTGCCTGGCTATGGGAGGTGAGAAAATAAGAGAGCTCAGGCCTTGGTTCCCTTTGAAATATTGTCCACTTGCCTGGCCAGCCTGCATGACTCAGTGGTTGAGCATCGACCCATGAACCAGGAGATCATGATTCGATTCCCGGTCAGGGCACATGCCTAGGTTGTGGGCTCGATCCCCAGTAGGGGGTGGGCAGGAGGCAGCCGATCAGAGTCTCTGTCATCATTGATGTTTCGCTCTCTCTCCCCTTCTCTCTGCCTCTCTCTGAAATAAATAAAAACATATTAAAAATAATAAATAAAATATTGGCCACTCTTAGACCTGTCCTTCCCCTCTTCATGGCTTCAAAACTCTTTCAGGTTATCAATGGAAAGAGGAGACAGCCTATAGGCAACCCTTACTGCTGGGTCCCTTCACAATTTTCTCCAGTGCCTGGACCCTGTAGTATTTTATCTTGTGTTTTAGGAGTTCAGATAGGTATTTGGGGTATTTTTGTTTTGTTTTGTTTTGAGTTTGAGTGATCAGAATACCTGGAGTAAAAGGAGCAGAGAAATTGAAGGTAACTGCCACATGATTATTTAAGTACATTGCCCTCCTTTCCTTTATGACACAAATCTATCCCCCTAACATAAACTGGATGATAAATTTGGGTTTTGCAAGCCCTTGTGTCTTCCTCTCCCTGATAAATACTGTTTTTCTGAAAACAAGGAGGAAATAAGCAAAACTCAGAAATGTTAGCACGAAAACCTAACAACTAACATATTATATGACAGTATATTGTATGGTATGGTAACATTATATAATATTTCAGACACATATTGATCCCTGTAAGTAGCATTGGGTTTGCTTCCACTTTATTTCTCATTTTTGGGTAGCTAGACCTGTTTCGTGCACGCTACATAACCTTACATGCAGAAAGATAGCCTGTGAGATTGTTAGTTTAAAAAGACCCCCTAACACCCTCATCACAGTAGTTGCATTTGACCTTGCCTTCCCCAAAGACCTCTGAGATACACACATGGCATTTTCAGATTCATTATGAGCTAGTAATCACGGCCAACCTTCCCTAAATAATTAGCATTCCAGATGCAAGTCTAAACTGAAAACTAAGATGTGAGTGGTTAATCCTACTTCCTGTTGGAAATCACCCATACACATGAAAAGGGCTTTCAGCCCATGATGCTATCAAAACATTAACTTTAAAAGTGTTTTCTGAAAGAGTCATAGTAGCATAAAAATATTGTTGATTCCTTTTGAAACATGTAAGACAGACTGTGGAAAATTTCCACTTGACCCATACTTCAAACATCTCTCTATAGTGCCAAATATGGAGATTTATTTTTAATAACTCTGTAGTGATAACATACATGGTTTAAGTTCTAGAGAAAATAAAATAAGGACGGCAAAAGATTAATGAATGCAGAATTTTTATAACCAGCATTTATTTCAAAGGTCCCAGATAGCTGTGAAACAGCTTGCATTTAAATGTTTTAACTTTCAACAGTTCAGCAACACTGCTCGTCAAAGCATGTTGTTATCAACAATTTTTATAGTAAGTTTGCTCAGTTTTAACAGCTTTATTGTGAATTTCAAGACTTCAGGCATTTTCCTCACTCTTTTATTAAGAATGTTTGAGGGCTTGAGGAAATTTCGGCGCTCTCCAACATACGTGTTTATAGCATCCTAGATTAGAGTGTAGATGCTAGAGCCAGACTACTTGGGTTTGAATCCCGGCCCCGCCATTCACTCACTTTGTATGACCATGCACAGGTTTCTTAACCTCTCTCAGGCATCTCAGTTTCCTCATCTGTACAATCTGGATAATAATAACCACCTTGTAGAAAATTTGTGAGGATTTAAATGAGTTGATACATTTTAAGATCTCAGAACAGTGCCTCACACATTTTAAGCAAAGAGTAAATATTCATTTTATTACATAAATACTCATATATTTACTTATGGATACAGATAGATAAATTATAAATCCATATTGTTCATTGAAGTGAATTATTCCTCAAATAACATAAGTTTGCATAGTAAGTTTTTTCTGTTGGCTGGGTCAGCATCGGAGCCATGGAGAATGTCAGGCTCTTGCTTCCCAGGTAAATGAGAAGCAGGGTTATTGCACGTAAACAAAGAAAATGAAACCGTGAAGAAAATCTGTGCGGAGTCTGTGGTCCCCGTCAGTTTATCGTGGGCCTGACAGCACATCTGCTCCCTCACCTCTGCTGAGCTGTGGAGCGCAGTCAGTGCTGGGAGAGGACATCAGGATGCCTTCCTGCGACTCCAGTTTGCATTGCTGGCCCTGGTGGGCCAGGGCTCCCATTAACAATTGCTGATGTGCTTTGCATTCCCAACACACAATGAAAGAGAATTAACATCTGTTGTGCCAAAAAAAAGGAACACTAATATTTCTACAGTGGACATCTTTGTTTTGCCAGGTTTAATCCAATAGCTTTCCTTTGTTTATATAGGGATTTGTGCATTTTACATTGTCCCCATCAGAAAATGTTGACAAGCTTAAAGAACTGCAAGAGCTGTGCACTGAAACATTGATGAGGACCTTTGCAGAATGTCACAGAGCTCCAGACTCACTATTTCTGAAGCGTTGTTTTGAAGAAAAATATGCAAATGTTCTTACTGTGTGAGATCCATTGTCTGAGTGAAGAAGCTTGTTCCATTTTTAAAATCAAGTTGTGGGAGGAATCGTGACTTTTTTAAGGGGTCAAAAATGAAGAAATGTAAACTGTCTTAACTATGCCATTCTTTAAGCTACTAAAGTACTAAAAGTGTATATGTATGTGTATTTTTACATTCCATGCTTGATTTTTAGTCACTGTGACTAAAGGTGGAGTAGAACATTGCAAATGATACCGTATTTTAAACCTGAAGCACAACTTTGCCAGTTCCCAAAGTTACGGTCATGTAAACCGAGGCACGTCCCAGAATATTACATTACAACGGCCTTGTCTGTAACATAAAAAGATTAAGAACGTCATTCAGTGTAGCTGACCAAGGTATCTGTGAGAGTAATGGGATACAGCATTCCTCAGAATTCTGAGTAGGAACTCTTATTTGCTATTTATTTAACATTTGCTTGATGTATTTTTTCTTTAGGCCGGGACTTCTGAACATTAGTGAACCTACTGCACAGCCTTGGCTGGCAGACACGTGGCCCAATACCGGGAACAATCACAACGACTGCTCCATCAATTGCTGCACCGCGGGCAGTGGCAATAGCGACAGCAACCTGACCACCTACAGCCGCCCAGGTTAGAGACCCGGAGGCACCCTGATAGACCCCTTTCCCCCTAGGGAAAGGGAAAATTGCATCATCATTTTCGTGAAATGTTGACTCTGGTTTAGCAGTTTAGCCTGTTTATTTTTTCCACCCATATGTCTCCACGCTTCAGTCTCCCACAAAAACGTTTCCCAGTATGCGGCGGGGAAGGGAGAGTATAAAACCCAGACCAGGAAGCAAGCGGGGAAAAACGAAATTACGTAAATGTGGTCATCTTCGTAAGAGTGTTTGTAGTTATAATTTTTAATTGTAATTCTTTTCTAGATTTGGGGAATAAAACATCGATACGTCAATGAATCTATAGTTTAAATGAACCAAATGCTTAAATAGCAGTAATAATAATAGTAATAATTGTGCAACAATAATAAACATTTTAAATTAACTGAAATCTAAAATCACATTTTTATAGTATAGAAGTAAATCCTGGGGATATAAGAAATATATATCTTTTGCAGATATGTATACATACATTTATCTTGCATTTTGTGTTCTTGGTTCAGAAATATGTGTAAGTAAATTACTTTGCTAAAATTGCATGCTACAATATGGATGTTTAGTATGCAATATTTGAAGGGATAAACAAAAATTTACAAATTATTTTTATTTAAAAAAAACCTCAACATGCACAATCTAGGAAATATTAAAAGAATCATAGAGATTCAGAAGATATGACTATAGACATAAAATAACCCATTGAATTAAGGAACAGGAAAACAGAAGATGGCATTGAAGTAAAGATGTTATGTACTATAAAGAACAATCATAGCGTAATCTGAATTCTGACATTGAAAGAACTCCCATTGGATATGGATATGAATATAACATATCCCGGTGACCAAGTCCGTGTCCTGTAGAGGTCCGTATCCTAGCTGTCCAGACAGATGGATGCTCACATAATTATAAAAAAAGAAAGGTAATGCTGAGCTTTATTTTATAAGAAAAAAAAAGGACAAATTTCATTTAAATTAATACGTAGAGTTGTGTTGTCCAATATGGTAGTCTCTGGCTATAGGTGGCTATTTAAATTTAAATTAAATTAAATACTATTTAAAATTCAGTTCTTCACTCTTACTAGCCACAGTCAAGTGCTCAGTCGCCACACGTGGCTAGTGGCGACTGTACTGAACAATGCAGGATAGAACATGCCCATTACCTCAAGAAGTTCTATTGAATAGCACTCATTTAGAAAGACTGGGGAAGAAAAATGACATTGCCAAGTCTGTATGGCCTTTAATAATATTTCTTAACCGCTATTAAATAAAACTTAATACCTAGAAATTAGAAACTAGAATTACTAAAGCCCGGATGAATCAAATATTTCTGCTCCCTGATCATTTATTATTGAAATGCCAAGTAGTCAAATTCAGTATTATAGGGAAGTTGCCAATTTTTCTTAAGATCATATTCATGTTTATATCTTTAATAGCAACCATATTAATTTATCATTTTTTAAAGATATCCAGTTGGAAACCAATCTTCAAGGTGACCTGTTAATGTTGGTGCCATTAGGAACTACATGAATAACATAATGGCATTTTTACCATTGTAACTTCACTAATTTTTTTAATTTTAATATGTTTTAATTTTAAATTATGATTTTACTTTCTCCTGCTTTTTTAATATCTTTAACTGCAGGCTTTATATATATATATATGTATATATATATATATTATGGCAGTTATTTCATTCTCAGATATTTCAATGAAAGGAAAATTAGAGGGAAATTGAGATAGTAGGCATAACAGGTATTATTTCAGGTTTTATTTGATTTAATTACCCTGGTTATTTATGATTCATTTTGCTATCAATATTGTCGTTCTTGGAGTGTCATTATAAAACCATGAAGAAATAATTAGCATCTTTCCCTGACAATGATTATCCTACATGACCAAGAGAAGAGCTAATAAAAATTTCCTGAGCACTATTTGCCATCACTTCTCTGTTCCTCATTTCTTTTGAGCAGAGGTACTTTATCAAATATTTAAATCTCATGCTCTTTGATAAGAGGGCAGAGTTTTTTTCTTTGTTTGGATTCTGAACGTACATACTTTGTTCTGTTGCTTCAGTAGCCAACCAGTAGCTTCAAACAGTTCAGTCACTCCAGATTTGAAAATTTAAATTTGACACATAAAGATATTCATGTATATATTATTTTGGTGGAATTTCTAGTAATAGGATTGTTAAAGAAAAATCATCTTAAACTGGGTAAATTATTTACTACATGGCACTAGCAAAAGTTCAAAATTATTTAGTCTCCATGTAAATTCTGTGTGTCCGCTCTTACTCCTCAGTTTTTAATTGTTTTCTTTAGAAAGTACATGTAAATACCTGGCCCTTCTCATCGATCTGATTTCAGCCTGTTTGTTCTTTACGTAACAATTTTACTGTGACTCGCAAAGCTACTGAGAGAAATTTCAAACGAGTGCCCATGGAGAATGAATGACGTTTTCCTTTTCCTCTTCGTTGCACGTAGCTGATTGTATAGCAAATTATAACAACCAACTGGATAACAAACAAACAAATCTGATGCTCCCTGAGTCAGCTGTTTATGGTGATGTGGACCTTAGTAACAAAATCAATGAGATGAAAACCTTCAATAGCCCAAATCTGAAGGACGGGCGTTTTGTCAATCCATCAGGGCAGCCCACCCCCTACGCCACCACCCAGCTCATCCAGTCCAACCTCAGCAACAACGTGGGCAACGGCGGCGGGGACTCCGGCGACAAGCACTGGAAGCCGCCCGGGCCGCAGAAACAGGACGTGGCGCCCATTCAGTATAACGTCATGGAGCAAAACAAGCTGAACAAAGGTGACGCTCTTTGCCTTCATTGCCACCCTTCCCCTAGCACTGCCCTTAGGCCTCCTGTCCTGGGTGCTGCAGTCCCTCCGGCCCTAGCAAGTGAAACCTTTCCTTTGTTGCTAAGGTTTCCTGATTTCTTTGGTTTCAAAATTTCCAGTGTCAAAGAGTCAATTAGCACAACAATAACCTTGGAAATTGATTTTAAAATAAATATAAGTATTTTCGAGTGGTTTTGAGATTAATTTAAATTTAATCGCAGGTGAGGGATTGCTTAGGACAGACGATCTTTTATTCATAAGGCAGATGTACAACCGTCACAATACCTCACATTTTAAATAAATAGACTATTCCATTTTTCCACTCAAGGATGGAAGATAATTGCTTCTATATGGTCATATAAATGAATGGCACTTTTATATCAAACTGAAGAAAAATAATTAAATTGAACTGGAGAAGTGGTTCCATTTGTTGTATCTCTCTCACCGCATGTGGTTACTGTATGATTGTAGAACCTGAGTTTCTTTGGTTGACTTGATTGAAGTCTGTCAGGATAGAACCTAAAATAAATTGAGTTTAGTGTTAACTTGTCGCAGCAGAATGGTATTTTATAGCCAGAGGGGAATGTTTCTCTATTGTAATATGTGTGAGTTTGAAGAGGCTGGTATTTGATTTCTTTGTAGTCCTTCAGGCTACTGCTTTAGTAACATGATTTGCAAAGGTATGCCGCAAAGAAAGAAGGGGTTGCTCTAATTTGAATAGATTGGGCAGTTTTGTACAAGTGTGCAGGTGAAAGATACAGTTGACGGTAGATCACTAGAGACGTAGATTTATTTTCTTTAGGCTTGACGTGGGTCTTCCTTTTTCAAAAACAAAACCGATTACAGTTAGAGATTACAAAAGAGAGTTTAAGCCCAGTGTTTTGTTTGAGTAAGTGAGTGTTGTGTGTTCTAAGTTAATAATACACATCTTGCTTTTTTCTAAGTTTAAGAAAGCCTTGATTGGCATAACAACCCAATTCAATGAATATTTAGCAAGACTCTTGCACAAGTTCATGACAAAGACTGACAAAGATGAACAGGCCTGTTCCGCAGTCGTAGGGTTTACCGTAGGGATTCAAACTACCGCTGCATTATTCCTCCATAGTGTGTGGCTTGGCTGTGGACTTTGGAAAGGTCTGACAGCCCTCCGTGCAAATATATCAGAGCTCTGATTTATTGTTTATACTGCATGTAAACAGACTTGGTATGTGAAGCTATAATAAAGACCCTGGCATGCAACTAGACTGACAGATTATTACTCATTACATTCCAGTGGCGAGTTTATCACTCGGATTTTCCCTCTGCTTCTGTGGCAGATTGAAATACTTTGTTTTCTTATCATGGATATATTTTTATTAGATGTAATCTTGTTGACAAGTTTTATTTTTTATTTTATTTTTTTTTATGAGTCAAAGGCATGCTATTTTCATGATTTCTTATTGTTAAATGATTTTGTTACTATATTTATAAAGATAAGAAGTTAAGCAAATCTGATTTCTGTCATAGCTGATTTATAAAGAATTTAAGGAGAAGAAATAGTCTCTCATAGAATTTGTTCACATCTATGTTTAGTCTAATTCATGTAAATATGATGATGCAAAGAATTTGTATTTTATAAATATTTTTTAAATTTTATTTTTAATTGAGTTTATTGGGGTGACATTGGTTAATAAAACTATATAGGCTTCAGGTATACCATTCTTCAGTACATCATCTCTATATTGTACTGTGTGTTCACCACCACAAATCAAGTCTCCTTATAAATCTTAAAGGAGACATGTTTAAAGGTCTTTATTTTTTCTTCACTTTTCCTCTGGAACATTTACCTACGTCTTAGCAAGTGACCAAGATGATGGTTTAAAAGCCTAATTGTTGGTAATTAATTGAGGCACCAAAAGGAAATTAAACGTTTAATTTTTTTTCATTCAAAATGTCTAGATTATCGAGCAAATGACACAATTCCTCCAACTATCCCATACAACCAGTCCTATGACCAGAATACAGGAGGGTCCTACAATAGTTCTGACCGGGGCAGTAGCACATCTGGTAAGTAAAAGAAAGTTGGCATCTATTTTCAAAAGATGGTCCATTCCCAGATTATGAATTGAATGCTAATGAACTGATACGTGTTATGACATGTCTGTCAGTTTACATAATTTGGATCTTCCAGGCACGGGCCTTGTTTCTGCAATTTGAAGGACTCTCCCTTCACTAAACCATTTTATGTCCTATTTGGGAACAAAGATTGAGGATCTTACTGAAGATTGAGGAGCTTCAGTAAAGCCAGAAACATGAAGCAGTCTTTAAAGGCTATTAAACCTTCCCCAACCCCTGGCCAAAATATAAGTAAAAAATGTTGCACATATAGTTAATCTGCTCGTTACATTTGAAACAAGGCTATAAAAGCACATACAGTTTTGACATGAGCAGAATCAAAAGCCTCAGAGACAATATCGTGAAATCTAGGTGAGATCTAGGTGCAATAGGAACCTGCCTTAGTTTATCATCTCTGTACTCTCTCAGTTCTTGCTGTAAAACCTCACAAAGCAACCTCCCAACTTAAGTCTGCAAGTATCTCAGAAACCACATTGAGGCCTCTCCCCTGTGGTCTTCATGCTGTTGCAGCTGTTTGCCAGCTGTTTTCTTGATAGGGGCTGCAGATGGGAGCTTGCTGGTACTTAAGTCCTGTTTTTCTAATTAAAGGCAGTTCATTATTAGAACTAACATGTGGCAAGTCACACCACAATGAGAACAAAACCAATTGATCTTGACTCTATTATGTTTCCCCAGGACAGGGTAGAAACTTCACTTCTGAGCATCTGGACTAAAATTGTTGCTAGGTACTTGTAGCCCAGTGTCTCTACCTCTCTTTTATAATGAATAAGGCATTTTCATTTTCCCATCTTTCCTTGACTAAGGCATGGTGATTTGGTATTCTCTAGTCTGTGTTCTTTCAGTGATTGAAATTGTTCATATCTGAGTTAAAGAAGCTGAGAAATAGCTCTATTTTTTATATCTACTGTTATTCTACCATATGTTGTTTGATTTTTTTAACAATTAAAATCTTATCAAATTATTTTTGTTCTTTTTTTAAAGTAAGCGAACCCTGAATTAACAGGAAACTTTCAAAGACCTACTCTTGTGAAAACCATAGAAAATATGTTAATCCTGCTGTCTCATGCCACTTCATCTTGGAATTCTTAGCCACTTAGAAAATCATAACTTAATGGGGAAAATATGATTCTAGGTTGTTTATATTCATTTGACTTTCTCCATCCCGCAGCTTCAGTACCTAGATCCTGATGTTTATCGTCTCTGCTATTTATTATTGGGTGTTCTGTGAATAGTCGATGAATAGATAGAAAAATGTGAAATCTGGCGGTAATTAGGGGAGCGAAGGAAGCAAGCAAATGAAGTGTGGGAGAGATTTGCGAGATTAGGTCTGAGGACGGAAGGAGTTGTTACAGTAGATGCGTGCCAGGAAATCAAAAGGCAGGCGTTGGGTATGGTCGGCCCCACAGTATGTGCTCAGCCTCTCCAGTTCAGGACAAGTGAGCGCAGGGAGAGAGAATGCAGACGCACAAGCAGAGGCCCGGCAACCGTAATTTATTAGTGACAGCCTGTCCCTCAGCCCGGACTTGGTGCAGGAGCACACCAGTGCGAGAATGTCTGGCTTAACAATCACTGCCATCGGACTGAAACTTCCAGGGTGACAAAAAAATAAGACTGCTATGACCTGCTTCATACCCCATGCAACTTGGAGCTGTTTCAGAGAGGTTTAAAAAAATTAAGCAGACCAAGACCATTCACTGAATTTAAGGGGTCATGTGAGAAAAATAATTATAGAGTCATTGTCTATAACTTACATTAGAATCTAAAATATATCATATTGGAGAAGGAGAATAAGGATCATATTATCTCAAAATAGCTTTTGACCCAAGGTATTTTAAAATGAATACTCTAAAACGTGCAGCTACCTACGTTTAAAGGTTATGCCAAATCTAAAACATGAACACTTGAATAATTGGGCTATTCCCAACTTCTAAGATGTGCGAGAAACATCACTTTACTCCAAGCCACAATTGTGTAGCAACAGTGGCTAAATATACTTCTGTCCCTTTTAAAAATCACTTTATGTTTCTTTTATTGTTACTTATACTAGATCTTCCAGCAGTTATTTTCACCTGCACCTGCCTTTCTGACAAACACTAGTAATTTCATTGTGCCTAAAACATTTCAGTGGACAAGTACAAATTATATATGTTCAGTGATTTAATGCAACAGTGGAACTCTAATAGATCGTATCTGTATCATATTGTATTTTAAGTTCCAGTAATTAAATACTAGAAAGGAACTTCAGAAGTATGTCTACAGCCCATTTGTTTTAGATGATAATCCATAGTGCAATTAATTGCTGTAAGAAGATCACTATTAATGATATGACTTGTAAAATTCATTTATGCTTTTATTGCTTTTTTGCTATTTATTTAGCAGTTAAGTTGTACATCTTCTACTGTATGGTTCTGTTTAAAATTAATGAAGAAAAGTGTGTTTTCCTTTCTGTGTATGAATTAGAAGATCATATTTACAGAAAATAATTAACCCGCGCGTAACAGAAAAATTATAAAGGCCAGAAATAAAAGACCGAATTTCATTTCTTTTCAAGGGAGTCAAGGGCACAAGAAAGGGGCTCGAACACCCAAAGTACCAAAACAGGGCGGCATGAACTGGGCCGACCTGCTCCCTCCTCCCCCGGCGCACCCTCCTCCCCACAGCAACAGCGAAGAGTACAGCATTTCTGTGGACGAAAGGTAGGAGGCGCTCAGAACAGATGTGAGTGCAACCCATGATTTCTTTTTTTTTTTAAATATCTTTATTGATTTCAGAGAGAGGAAAGGAGAGGGAGAGAGAGATCGAAACATCAATGATGAGAGTTACTGATCAGCTGCCTCCTGCACGCCTCTGACTGAGGATCGAGTCCCCAACCCGGGCATGTGCCCTGACCGGGAATCGAACCCCCATCGCCTGGATCCTAGGTCGACCCTCAACCTCTGAGCCGGGCAACATATGATTTCTTAAACCCATGTTAAGTGATTTTTAAACTGGATCACCAAGGCGAGACTGATTTCTAAGGCCCAAAAACATTTGTCTCTGAAGAAGAGAGTATTGATAGATCAGCAGTACTTATAAGCCCTCCTCAGTGCTGCCAAAGAAAGGAATTTGTCCCCTGGAAGCTTCCTTTGGAACTAAGCATCGTGAATCCTGAATATATATACAAACACACATATACAATTTACTTACGTGGTTTACATTAAACACATACAACTTACATGGATAAGCTTGAGTACATAATGAGATCACATACATATTATGGTCATATATATATGATTTTATGATTTTCAGATATCACAACTTCTGTTGCACATCTCTGAGTTTTCATAGGGTAATTATCTGGATTTATGCCCTAGCATGGTATCCTGAAAACCGATTATTCTTAAATGTCACATTATGCTGAAAACTATAGGAATTTAAACTTCACTGAATTCTCTCACAAGAATTGAATAAGTGCAAATAATCCACCACAGCAGTCAGAAAGTTTGTGTGCTTCATCCACACTCCACATTCTGTAGAATTGGACTTGGTACCTCCCTACAAAACAAAGCAGCTGTTCCACTGATATGATCCATAGAGGAGAACTCATTGGACATAGGGAATTGGACAACAATCAAAAGAAACCCTAAAAATCTACCTTAAAATGCAGTGTTTTTTGTGACTGTCAGAGAAATGCATTGTTCTCTCATTGTACACACACACACACACACACACCAGTTTTGTAGTTCCAACTATTCCAGGAAGCAAATCCTCTGTACTTTTATTTTCCAATCACTTAATTATCAAATACTGAACCATTGTTCCCAGGGGAAATACAGGGTTAGGTTCCTACAAGCCTCTGGTCACATTTTTGTCAACCAGTCCAAACCTAAAAAACTTCTTGTTTCATGTGTGTTTTTGTTTAAAGACATTATACATAATATATACGTATTGTTGATTCATTAACACTGAACTTGCAGCCAACAGCTCTCTAAGTCATTCCTAAACAAAGCTTATCTAATATATTTTCTCACTGAGGCTCCTCACAGCCTTTTTATCCTTAGGAGCACTAGCCAGCACTGAAGTATTCCACTTGAGGGCCATTTTAAACAGGGAAGTCGCCAATATGAAGCAAATAAAAAGAGAGAGAGAGAGAACAGCGTGGCACTATAGAGACCATGAAACGGACACCTTTTTATAATATGATAGCTGAAACGAGAAGGCAGAGTGTCACCTCGTTTGAGCTCAGCTAGTAATGAGCTCATCAAGTGACTCCTGTTTTTTACCTCTCTGCATGTGTCTTGACTGACCATGAAAGTGCCACAAGTATTGACTTTGGGGTTACAGACAAATTTTAGTGAGTAGGTGAATTTGCGAATGTGGGACCTGCAAATAATGAGGTTTGACTGTAATTTAAAATTCATTTCCTAGGCTATAATAACAGTAATCGGTATTTTAGTCCACCAAAAAACAACAACAAACAAACCAATAAAAGAGAAAACCCACAAGGACTGAAATGAAATAGTGGATATAGTAAAAAAAAAAAAAAAGGTCACAACTGTGCTCCAAAGGGAAAGACTGCCTAATTGGAAAGAATGAAGGGTTCCTGCTCTGCTGGCTTTTGTTCTTGACCTTGACAAATCAGAAGGTTCTCAAACCAGAGAAGGGGTTTTGGGGAAGTCAGGACCACATAGCGATGTGGACTCCTGGACAACTAACATGAAACACATGGTAGGGAGCGAGAGGAAGCTGGGAGGGCAGATGTAAGCCAGATATGCAAATACGTGAATGTCCTGTCTGCACTTATATTTCATTCTCTAGGCAATGAGACTCATTTATTACTTCAGAGCAAATGAATGACCTGGGAGTGATGTGTATTATAATCAAGTAATTTTGGAAGCAAAGTGAAGATGATGAAAGAGTGACTGGAGGCAGAGAGTGATTAAAAGTTATTGCAGTGGCATATATGACAGATTTGAAAAGAGGAATAGAGCCTAAAGAATTTTTATAGATAGACGACAGGTGAACTGGGGGACAGTTTGAAGCAGGAGAGTGAGAAATAATTCGAGGATTACAAGATTTCTAGTTTGGATGAATGAGCAAATTGCTGTGTTATTTGTTGATACAAGAAACATGATAGTGGGATTAGTGAAGTAAAATAAGATACAAAGAAATCATGTTACATGCGCCTCAGCTTCCCTGAGTTCAGGTAATCAAGGCAGGTGGTGAAAAATGAACTAGAGAGAGATATAACAAGGGCACAGCTTGGATAGTGCAGTAAGTCACTACCATTCTGATCAGTGGCATATGCACTGGGGTAGGAGACGAGAGAAGGGCATGAATGCTTTCCAGATCCATCTAGACTAGAGCTTCCACATTCCCTGGGAGAGGAGTAGGCGGTGTCTTATTGGTTAAGATCTTATTTATTGTGTTTTTCATTCATCATCCTAAATGCAATCCAACTACTTCATTTTGTGCTCAACTCAAGAAAGAGTGATCTATTATAATGTTAGAGGAAAAGTAAGCTGGTCTCTAGTATATTTCCCTCTGAAAGGATTTTCAAGAGTATTTTTGTCCCCCAGAGTTTACTGTTATCATTTTTGGGTCACCTGCAAAACCATCCTTGAGTTGTCCTTTAGAGATCATATCAAGTAGGAGAGAGAGAATATATCAGACATACTTTAGAGGTCCTACGTTGAACTACGTTAAATAGATTCTTTATTGCATGACTTCTCAGAGCCTATAATAGGCCAATATAAACTGTATTCTTCCAAAGAAAAAAATCTTACATGTTTTATATATAAATGCAGTATACATAATGCATATTATATAACATATAATACATATTATCTAACGTATGATCTACAAGCCTCTGAGATGGTGAACTATTTTTTTACAATACCTCCTTAATGGGGCCCAGAACATTCAGATCGGAGAAACAATTCAAGGCTGATGGTCCGCTACCTGCACAGAAAGTTTATTTGACTAACCAGCAATAAATCTAAGTGTCCTCGTCGCCCGTTTCAGCTACGACCAGGATATGCCGTGTCCGGTGCCACCGGCGAGGATGTATTTGCAACAAAACGGGCTGGAAGAGGAGGAGGATGAGCGAGGCCCCACGCCCCCCGTCCGAGGCGCAGCGTCCTCCCCGGCGGCCGTGTCCTACAGCCACCAGTCCACGGCCACCCTGACCCCGTCCCCACAGGAGGAGCTCCAGCCCATGCTGCAGGACTGCCCCGAGGACACTCACATGCAGCACCCGCCCGACAGGAGGTATGTTGTCCCTCGCTCTCTTGGCTCACATCAGGCCATTTCCACTCCCAAGTAGCATTTACAGACTCCTATTACATGAAGTCATTGCCATGCCACATGAGCCTTCTTCCCAGTATCATCACTCAGGAAGCCCTGGAAATTAGCATATCAGTAATATTGTTGACCAGAACATTAAATTAATTGATCCCGGTGAACTTGCAACCATAAAATACTGTGCATTAATACTCACCCACTTATGATAATTGCATTTATAAACACGTGGAGATTATGTAGTGAATATATGGTTTACTAATCTTGTAACATTTTATTGATGGCAGCCGTCTTTGTATTTTAGTTTTCCTTATGCATTTGGTCTGTGGAAAGTAGATTTTTTCTTATCTTTTTAAATTAAGTCTGCAGAATGATTTGTTTCTGAATGTTGCAGAAGAAGTGGTTGGTATATTCATTTTGCGTTGACTTCATGTACCTTTATTTTGATTGAGATATTAGATTGGAGTCCTTTTGTCCAAGTTACTAAGTAATTTGTGTGTTAGACTTTTTCCAACATATGTATTCAACATTGCCAACCAATACAGTCCTGTTACATACAAATACTTCACTTGTCATTTCTGCCACATAAAAGCTATGATTGCATCAGCGAAGTTCTGCTAGTGTTGATGACTTTGTTTCTACTATTTTATTGCCCTCGACACATTATATTATACATTATATTATACATATGTTACTTGCTGCATTTCTAATATCATTTGAAACTGAGTATATTATTTCCCTCAGAAGATCTCTCTTCACTGCCCTTGAATGAATAACAAATTCTGGCTTTTGCTGCTTGAAGTTTGTCAATTAAAAATAGAACTTTCAGTGTTTATGAACTATTCTATCAGTAAGGGGTTACTAGCAAATTCAAATCATATATTTTCTAAAATGGAAGAAGTAGCTAAACCTTCTGCTATGTGACAGGAAGGGAAGCTGGATTGTCATGCATTTAAATTTAATACTGTTAACCCATGGAAATTCATGAAAATTGAGAACAAATAAGGCATCTCTTTTCCTTATGTCAGTCACAGACCATCTCTGCCTCTCTTATTCAAAGCAAATGAGAGGCTAATAGATGCTCTTAGCTCTGAAATACCGTGGCATTCTTCTTTCCTTCTCGCCAACGACGGATTTCCTCTCTGTTCCCTCTGTTACAGTTGGTACCCAGTCTCTTCTTAGCAAGATACTGTCCCCTGTGTCATTTTCTCCACCTTGCTCAAAAACAGTACACGATTGTTTTCCTTTTATCTGCCTTGACTGCCCAGCTCTTCCTCACCCAGTCTGTCTCTTCGCTGTTACTCACTTCTATTTATCATGCTGTCCTTCCCTTCTGCACGTAGGACTGTTTGATCACTTCTCTCTTCCCAGTTCCCGTTCACACCTCGGCCCACTGCTTTCCGGCCTCTAGCATGTTGCTTCCATCAGAAAGTAACCTCCTAACGATCAATCTAAAGGCTTCTCAGTGTCTGTCAAACTTAACCTTTCTGCAGGGATGGCAATTTTATAAGTGTTGTGAGAATAAATGAGATAATGTATGTAAAGTATCTGGAGCAGGGTACATATTCAACAAATATAAATTCCCTCCTCTCCTTACCCTTTGCTATCAGCCCATCACTTGGTTCAACTATTACTTATATTCTGATGGCTTTCAAATTTAATTAGCCGGCCCAGCCCTTTTTATTGAGCACCACTGTGATTTTTTTCTTTTTTTGTTTTGTTTTTTAAATTTCTACTTAAGTATAATTGGTACATAATATTATATTGGTTATATTGGTTTCATGTGTACAGTGTAGTGATTCCATAGCGTTTCTGTACCTTGCAGTGTGATCACCCCACTAATTCTAGTAATCATCACCATGCAGACTTATCAAAGAATTAGTGAACACTGATGTTTTCACTTGAACATCTCCAACTGCACGTGTCCAAAACCAAATCTTTTCCTTTGCACTTGACCTTTCAAATTGTCAAGTGTTCTTTCTCCTCCGTCGTGGCTATCTTATTTAGAATTATCAATTCTTATTTTCTGACCAACATATTAAAAATAGCCAAAGGAATAGGCAAAATCACAAAATGTACCCTGTCTCATTTTTAAATCAGCTTAATTATCCTACTGTTTAATTTTCCCGTTGTCTTCTTACCATTCCTCAAATTAAATTATTCGACAGTCCCTTCAACTCTAACTCCAAAATCTCTCTTGATTTTGTTCCTTTGTTAGTATTCTTACAGGGGCTAGGACAGGCCCTCGGTCTAGATCCCTTGAAATACTGCCATATCTTTGAACTGACTTTACTTTTCTTCTCTCTTCCCTTTTCCGTCCACACTCCATGTTATGTTCCTTTACACGCAGGTCCCTTAGCGTTACTCTGCATTCAGAGGCAAGTCTTATTGTTTAGCCCAGTATTCAAAGCTTTTCACAGCCCTTCCCCCTTTCTCCCTCCCTACCAATTCCTCCACACACCCACTTTTCTAATTAGTCTGTTTGAAATACCTTGAATTTGTCTTAAACTCACCAACATCCAGGTCAGCGATGCCACTCCCCGGCCCACAGAGGGCTGGTCCGGAGCTGGCAGGAGGGACAGGCCACTCGTGCCTCACGTGGCCTTTACCAAACCCCTCAACTTGCTCAGTGTCCTCACTAAGAGCATGTGTCTTGCACATGCTGTTTCTTTGATTGCCTGGCAGGCACTTCTTTTCTAAGCCTTTTTTAAATGAGCCCCTCTGTGAAACTTTCTTCTGATTGCCTGGCAGGATGAACCAGTCTTTTTCTTTGTTCTTCACAAAGGTCTGTTCACAGCTCTGCTATCACACTAATCAGTTTCCAAGTCGCATTAGCATTTGCTATTTGTATCTGTTTCCCTGTTCAAGTTAAAAGCTCTTTGAGGGAAGATCTAATGTTTTACTCTTGTCTCCACCAGGCTTTCTTCAGGAAGTATTTGATTAATGGAATCTGATACTACAGGAGAATTTTGGAGTTGACCTACCCCTGTTGTTTTAGGGGAATGAATACTCATAGGAACTCCATGTGGACACATGTAATTGGGAAATTCACTTAAAATCCCGTTTGGCTAAATTCAGCCTTTTTAAAAAATATGATTTTTAGCCTAGAAAGATATTAAGAATTTTATGCCAGGATTGTTGCTGGAAATAACACGGGGTACTAATAAGAGGTAGATGAAAGCCTATTAAACAAAAATACTATTACTGTTCTTTTATGATTCAGGTATAATCTACATGGATGCTATAGAACTTTTTGAAAATAAAGTTACACAGAATGAAAATATAAAAATAGTAATGATTTATGTAGTCAGGAATAACGACTGTTAAGATCTTAGTAAAGAATTTTTTGTTTTTCATTTTTCCACATACTCATATTGTTTTGATTTTGTGATATACCGATATTATTTCATAAGCTACTCTTTTCAAGACGTGTCTTTTTCCATGTAATAACTTTATATTTAGATACTCATTTTAAGCAAATGTGTACTGTAATTTATTTAAAATTTCTGAATGTTGGACAGTTAAGTCATGCCTGCCCCTCTGACACTACACACAATGCTGCAGTTCCCATATCCACTTATGTCCCAGAGTAAAACAACTTCTCCAAGCCTTGAGCTGTTTGGATACCTGCCCATCAGGAGATGGCTTCTGTTTGTCCTCACCCTGCCACTCCCCTGACGATGCACTCCTTACAAATAGGCAGCTTTTTCTCTACAGATTTCATCCTAGAGCGCCAGGCCCTTATAGCCAAGTTCGCATTACGACACATTTTTACTGCTTAAATATCACTCGGGGCGATGCACGGATCCCCAGTGATGAAGGCCCTTTTCTACCCTGACAGTCATCTTCTCTGGCCTGTTTCGCCGTAATGGTCCGTAAGTGGGCTTGCTGCCCAGCCGTGTACCGTCTTCAATCCAATTTTCCTGCTTCAGACTGGGCAGAGGCATTTTCTAAAATGCAACACTGATCAGGTCTCTCCGTTCTTAAAATCTCTCAATAGTTTTCCATTTCCCTAAGAATAAAGCAAGGTTCCTTAATATAGCAATCATGTCACTTTGTGATCTGACCCCTGCGTGCCTTCTCGTTTTATCCATCCCACTCCCCCCTCACTGTTCCTGTTGCCTTCACTCAGAGTGTCTTGCAGTTCCTGGAATGACCGGGATTCTCACCCACCTTGAGGTCTTTCCCCACGCTGTCCCATCTTCCTGGAATACCATTATCCTCTCTCGTTTTTGGAGCTAGCACTTATGTATCCTTTAGATCTAAGACAGTGGCAGATGCTTGCCACAGAATCTTTCCCTGATGTCCCAGCGCTGAGATAAGATCAATGCTGTATGTTCCCACAGTACCCTAGACATCCTTTCTCCCAGAGCTTCATGAATACTGCATTATCATTGCATATGCAATTAATTGTTTGTCTCCTCCAGCGGCCTGTAGTCCCTTCAGGCAAGGAACATGTCTATTTGGCTGAATTTCTAACATTTTCTCACTTCTGCCACATTCTCTTGCTCAGAGCAGCCACAGGGTCCACCAGATTCAGGTGTCTAGAACGAAATTCCCTTTCTTGATGGGGGACTGGCAGGTTCTCATCCCAGAAGAATTTTGGGATGTTTATTGACTAGGGACATACATAAATAATGTAACTTATATTAAGAAATTATGGAACTAAAATCATAACACTGCAATATTTTAATAGATAAATATTTCAGAGGTATTATTATGGATATTGCAGTTTGGGCATTCTAATGACCTTCTAAGATATTCCATTTTTGTCTAAGACTAGATAAACTAAGTCACTAACATAATAGGAATCTCTTCCCTCTTTCAGACAATAACTGTGAAAATAATATAATTAAACTTATTTACATATATTATTTCAAAACGTGTCTGGTCCTATTGAGTTTATTGTAGTTGATATTTAGTAAAAAAAAAAAAAAAAAAATCTCTTGAAAAATAAAAGTAATATGTATGGAATAAGAAATTTACTGATATTTTATTAATATAGACAAATTGAATATGATATAATTGGAAGGGGAAAAAAGTAAGAAGGCAACAGCAAATTAAATATCATATCTATTTACAAACCAGGTAATTTTTTTTAGGCAAAGTATTGAAGCACAAACTGCTTCAGAAAAAAGCCTCAAAGGTATGCATTTTCCCCCTTTGTCTTTTACCTGGTAAATGGTATGTGGTGAACTATATAAACACCTGATTTCATAAATTAATGTCATGGTTTCCTTCTTTTCTTAAACATGCTTATGAAGGCATCATTTTTGCAGAAGCCTAGAGTGTTGTGATCCACAGTTGTATGCTTTTAGGTTATTTTAGAAGACATCAAAACCCCTCGGGGAAATCTAAAGGGTTAAGGTTCATTTGTGCAAGTCCCACTAGAGTGCGGCATCTTGAAATGGCTTTTTGTTTTCAAATAGAATATATTACATATTTCAAGCTGTACATGTTTATCACACAGTCCCTGGGCTTGCCTTATTTACAGATGGTTTGAATAAATTTTTCTGTCTTTCTTCAGCATTTGCACAGGGTGGTAATAGTTAAAAGGCAGCCCTTGTTTAACATGAAGATGTTTTTACTCTACAAAATGTGAATTACCCAAATACAACAATGCTGGCACCCTTTTATAGTGAAGCTGGCTGTTCTGCATCTTTTTATTGATGGTCAAAATAGTCCCTTTTGTGCTAAAAAGTCTTACATGTCTTTTAAAAAAGAAGTTTCTTGTGGTATTTTGGATGTGCATGCTGACAAAGAACTCTAAATTGACTTTTAAAGATGGTATTTTATTGCAATTTAAATTAAACAAAGGCTTTCCTCCTGTGTGTATAACATACTCCATATTGAAACTATTACCCATTTTAATCTTTTAAATAACTTCAGCTTTAGCTCATTTCATTTTCTTCTAATGCCACACACAGATGCGTTAGAAACAACCCACAAATAAAAAATAACACATCATAGAAAAGAACAATGTGTGTCTGTATGCACAAATAGTGTATATATATTATTACATATATGTATATCTGTGTAAATATATATGTATATGTGCATACATATGTAATATCATTCTGAAAAGATAGGTCATGACCTTGGAAATGAAATGTGGGATTAAATTTTAAATTTGATACATACTACTTGTGGGAGCTTTGGCAAGGCCCTTAATTCCTCTGAATTTTAATATCTTCATCTGTAAAATGATAATAAAAGAAGTACCTTGGCCCGGCTGGGTGTGGCTCAGCAGTCGAGGATCAACCTAGGATCCAGGAGGTCACGGTTTGATTCCCGGTCAGGGCACATGCCTGGGTTGCAGGCTCCATCCCCAGTAGGGGGCATGCAGGAGGCAGCCGATCAATGACTCTCCTCATTGATGTTTCTATCTCTCTCTCTCCCTCTCCCTTTCTCTCTCCGAAATAAAGATATATTAAAAAATAATAATAAAATAAAGTAACATAAATAAAGAAGTACCTTGGCAAGCTGTGACTTAAATGAGTTAACATTATAAAATATA
Organism: Miniopterus natalensis; assembly: GCF_054644295.1. Classification (NCBI taxonomy): domain Eukaryota; kingdom Metazoa; phylum Chordata; class Mammalia; order Chiroptera; family Miniopteridae; genus Miniopterus; species Miniopterus natalensis. The sequence goes on along the minus strand of NC_142086.1, from coordinate 15,026,525 downwards.
CTTTGTTACAAAGTAGGTGCTCAATAAGTGAGAGTTAATTATAGTATTTTAATTATTATTAATGCTTTTACATTTGTGTTAATAAAACATATTTATCGAAGTGGCTCAATTCATTGGGATAAAAAGCACAAAATGTTTTTCTTTGAACAACTGCCATCCCAGCTTAAAAACCGTATTGTATTGAACTTCCCTTTTTCTCTCTCTAGTAGGTACCTTTGTTAGGTCTTGATCAGATCCTATATCATATTGTTTGTGTCCTTTCGTGTCATTTAAGTCCCAGTCCTGTTCATTATAAAACCGTAATTGCGTGCTTCCAGGCATCCTTTGCAGATTGCACCTGTCTGGCTAAGGTGTCATGGAGTAAGGGGGCATTTTCTGCTTTTAACCACTTCCCTCCCCTCCCTCTCCAGGTGCAAGTGCTACGGCAAGGAAGGGGGAACCTAAAAAGGGGAAATGGGTGAAGATCCAGTCTTCTCCTTGGTTAGCCCTAACGACTACTCCGTCTTGTCTTGCTCTGTGAATACCATAGGATGGTGAGGGTAGAGGGCTGGCATCAGCTTAGCCACTCATGAAGGACTCAGTCTCGGGCAGCATCTCTAGGCATTTGTAATCCTTGAACAATTTAGTCACATCTCCAGGTAGACCACCAGCCAGTGGCATTCATATAGCTCCTAGTCTCCCAAGCCGTGGATGTCACCAGATGACACTAGGTCCTAATCTCACGTGCCCTCCAACACTAGCGCTCAGGTGGCCAGGCTTGTGTGAAAACTATTCTCTTTACTTCTCTGGAGCACAGAATTTGATGAGGTGTTGTCAGGACCCCTCCAGATGACACCCCCCCTTATAGAACCTCATTAACCTTGCTTAGAGAGCACTGGGGTGTGGAGTCAGTCACTGACTCAGTAGCCCTCCCACTAGAAATCGTTGTCTCCTCCCTTTTCTTAGGCACTTTCCTAATTTAAAAGTTAATCTCTTGGCATTTTCCTCCTTTTGGGGATAACTTCTTTCCATCACCCTTGCTTTCCACTAACGTCTCAAGGCCCTCAACCGTCTCAGTCACCTTATATTCATTGTGGATGATGGTGTTGGATGGTAGTGGAAGGACTGCCTTTAATTAATTTGTTTTCCAGGTCTGTGGAGAGATCGTTGAAACCAGTTATTGGTAACTCCGTGGATTTAAATTGCCTTATTGTGTCCTCAGCTTTAGTGCTTAACTAATCCTAGGACATCAAGAAAAATACCGATAAGCAGATAAGTGGAATAATGGTAATAACGATAGACTTGAAAATAGCTGATGACCTTTAGTGAAACTCTTAAGTGAGTAATTCAGATAAAAATTGTTGCTCTTGGCTCCAGTAGCCTTTTTCTTACACATAGAGTAAAATCTAAAGAAAACTGTGCCATATGCTGAATGTATGAGTTGTTAATCCTATGAATTCCACAGTCTACAGTCAAAATGAGTGAGTCTACTTAAAATGGTAGGGGTGACGGCGAAGGAAATGAAAGGGACATGTCTCTGTTTATGGAACAGTCTGCTCAGGACCGATGATGTCTGTCGTCTTTGGTAATAATAAGCTATCAATAGTTATCCAATATGCTTTAGGACAAATACATAGACATCAATGTCAACATAAGCATTACCTCCCCCTTTTTAACTGAACCTAATCCGCATGCTAAATCATAAGGAGACCTATAGGTAGCTGAGTGTATTTCTATTAAACTTGAATCAGAGCATAGCCTAGCTTGGCCGGGCGGGTTTGGCCCACTCGGTTGCAGTGTCCTCAAGTTGGCTGTGGGTTCATTCCCTGTCAGGACACATACCCAGGTTGCGGGTTCGATCCCCGGTCGCGGTGCGTATGAAAGGCAACCGATGAGTGTTTCTCTCTCACATCGATGTTTCTCTCTCTCTCCCTCTCCCTTCCTCTCTCTCTCAAATCCCTAAAACATAATCTCGGGTGAAGATAAAAAAATTTTTTTAAAAGCACAAAAAAAACCGTAGTGCAGCTTGGTTAAAAGTGATTCTGGTTTCGGGTAATTTTCTTACAACTCAAACTAAAGCTTAGGCTTCTCTGATGTCCAGTTGTTTTTTCCCCCCAGCAGTGAGATCCCCAGAGGCAATGGGTTCAGCCGGTGTACTTGTGAGTGGGATTTTGGCTAACGGGGAGCTAACCCGCGCCCGTTCGTGTTCCTGCAGACGGCAGCCTGTGAGCCCCCCTCCACCCCCGCGGCCCATCTCCCCCCCGCACACCTACGGCTACATTTCGGGGCCCCTGGTCTCGGACATGGACACGGATGCGCCCGAGGAGGAAGAAGACGAAGCCGACCTGGAGGTGGCGAAGATGCAGACCCGGCGGCTGCTGCTGCGCGGGCTCGAGCAGACGCCCGCCTCCAGCGTGGGGGACCTGGAGAGCTCCGTCACCGGGTCCATGATCAACGGCTGGGGCTCGGCCTCGGAGGAGGACAACATCTCCAGCGGGCGCTCCAGTGTCAGCTCCTCCGACGGCTCCTTCTTCACCGACGCCGACTTCGCGCAGGCGGTGGCAGCGGCGGCGGAGTACGCGGGCCTGAAGGTGGCGCGGCGCCAGGTGCAGGACGCGGCCGGTAAGCCCCGCGCGCTCCCAGCCCCGCGCGCCTCCCAGCCCAGGCGTCTCCCAGCCCCGCGCGCCTCCCAGCCCGGGCGTCTCCCAGCCCCGCGCGCCTCCCAGCCCAGGTGTCTCCCAGCCCGGGGGCCTTTCCCGAGCCCGGGCGCCTTTCCCCAGCCCCGCGCGCCTCCCAGCCCGGGCGTCTCCCAGCCCGGGCGCCTCCCAGCCCAGGCGTCTCCCAGCCCGGGCGCCTCCCAGCCCGGGAGCCTTTCCCCCGCCCTGCGCGTCTCCCCAGCCCTGGCGCGCGCCATCCTCTCATCATCTCTGCTCGAAATGCAACTATTACTGTTCTTTTTTGTTTTGCCTAAGGAAACCAAGGTCCAAGGGTTTTTAAATCTTATGCTTTATTTTCATTTAATAAATCATATATAATGCGAGTGAAGCTCCCTTGGAATTCTTTATTTTTAGATTGTTTTTAAATGTCTTTATTGACTTCGGAGAGACGAAGAGAGAGAGAGAGAGAGAGAGAGAGAGAGAGAGAGAGACATCAATGATGAGAGTCACTGATCCGCTGCCTCCTGCACGCCCCCCACTGGGGACCGAGCCCGCCCCCGGGCCTGTGCCCTGACCAGACCCGAACCGCGATCCCCCGGATCCTGGGTTGATGCCCCACCGCTGAGCCACGCCCGCCGGCCCAGTCTTTATTTTTAAGATAGGCACGAAAAATATGTATTTGATTTCTTTAGGAATGCACACAGTCAAATAAATGAAGTTTGTATCATATGGGTTTTATTAAGGTGTAAAAAGTCACCCAAATGAAATTCGTTATAGTAGTTCTCTTATCCCATTTAATTAGAAATTCTCTAAGAGAAATAGATTAATATCTGGGGGGCCCTCCACTGTTGGGCTACTTCTCTTTCACCTCCACCCTCTTCTTTCTCTCAATGAGAATGTAAATTTAATTGGAAAGATAATAAAGATGTTTGCAGTAGACATACATTTCCAAGCACAAATATGTCCCATACTGAAAGTAAATATTGTTAATCTAATAATTTGCAAGTTAATCCAAATAACCATATATATTTTTCTAATTTTTCTTTTCATTGCCAGTAGCCTGTTTTTAATTGCCATATGTCCATTCTTATGTTTTGACACATTTTTGCTTATCTCTCACTCCCAACCCTGTTTAGAAAGTAAATAGTATGAGAAATTACATAATTTCAATCAGACATTTGTCCCATGATTTTTATTTCTATAGAATGGAATATATAGATACATAGATGCATTCATATACATGTTGTGTGTGTTTCCAGTAGCCTAGAGTAAACAGAGTAAAATAATTTGGTCAGCAAGAAAGGAAGAAAAGACTATCACGACCAATCAATGATTGCTATTTTGTTTTATTTTTCTTAGTATAATAACTATCACACTGGTAATTTTCCATGTTCTCTTCATATATTGGATTGGCCATTGTTGTTGTTTTTTTATCAGTGTAGAATATATTTAGAGAAAAACATCACAAAGTTATTTCTGTATATTATTTATCAAGAATATGTTGCACAAAAATTGTTTCAACCTATTCTTATAGGTTGTATATTTCAGCCAGGCCTATATTCAACCAAAATTCCACCCCCCAACCCCAGTAACTGCTGAATATAATAAGATGCAAACCTACCTATCTTTTCTAATAAAATTCTAACTTTATATATAGCATTTGTTTCTCCTTATTTTTTAATCTTCCTTAAAAAAAAAAGTGAAATTAAGCATCTCAAACTACTGCTTTCAGATTGCATTAAGGGTGTGTTTCAGTTCATTAAATCAATGAAATACAGAAATATGTTGAAAATTCATCTGCACACAACCTTATGCCTCAGGCTCTATGAGCAGTAGATGACCTTCTACAGAAGAATGAATAATTAAGGCTCAGCCCTAATTCTCTCTTTTCATGGGTCTGTAACTTGAATTGTAATAGTGTCCATCATAGCTAAAGAGAGTTTGGTTTAATATTTTGCAATTTAGTGGCCCTCCTGGTTTTAGTTTGGCTAGTAATTATAATGAACTAAATGTGCACTGGCATCTGCCTATTAAAATGTTCTTTTCAGGAAAGGGTGGTGCTTATCATATGACTTAAATTAATGAGAATGAATGATCCTATCACACTGCTTTTCCCTTGGTCACATTCATGTCTATTATTTAATATGCTTCAGTTAGCATCTTTAAATGTGTCGATTTCACTGTATACGGGTTCTCCTGTTTATAACCAAAACACATGTTGTCTAGGTCTGTTTGAAGTTTCTCGTGGTGGTGCAACAAAAAGTTTGTGTCTTTGGAATTTCTAGAAACCAAAATAGTGAAGGTGAAGTGTAGGGCCAGTAGATCTGCTTTGCCAGTGTGGATTAACTGCGGTGCCAGTGGAATACAGCGTCTCCGTAAGGCACCCAGAGGCTCTGCGAGCCCTCACGTGCCCCTTATCTGATTAGCAGATTCAGTTATCACTGATACCTGTGAATATTGTCTCCAAAACCTAATACAGACATACCTCATTTTATTGCAGTTTGATTTATGGCGATTCACAGGTGTGTGTTTTTTACAAACTGAAGGCAAGGCCCTCCACCAGGAAAAATATTACAGCTCCTTTTTTTGTGATGTTTCCTAATTGTGGTGGTCTAGAACCAAACTTGCAGTATCTATGAGGTACACCTATAATCAAACCCTACCTCTGCCACCACCAAAAACCAGGGAAGTCTCAGAGGGATCACTTTAAGTATCCAAAACCTGCAAGTTTCTAGCTTGTGATAAAACACAAGTGTGAGTAATTTTTAGCATGTCTAAATATGTGAGTTAGCTTAATTTCAGGCCACTTTAAGAGAATATATGGAGAATATATTAAGATATTAAGAAGCTGCTTTCAAAGAATAATAAACATATATTTAAGTAAATAGAAGATGTAATTAGTACTGTTCATTCTTAGAACATGAATTTCTTAAGGACTCTGACTATTCCAGTTGAGAAAGCAACACTGAGTGCATTATGCAAAATTTAAATTAACATATTTTTAACAAGAACTTTAGTGCAGTTAGTTACAAAAATAATTGGAATGTTTTTCTTTAATACATAGGTATCATGAACTGTAACAGGATCAAAGTACTATGGCTTAAAAAACAAAAGCCTGAAAATGATTTTAGCGTATTTTTCCCAGTGGATAGTTCAAGCAGAGTGTCAAAAATCTTATTATTTGCTAAAATTGTTTATGTAAGCTTTTTTTGAAAATTAGGGACGTTTCTAGTTTTCACGATTATTTTTATTAAAATTTATTGCTGAGCTTGGCTCTGATTTTTTTCTTCCTCAGGCCGTCGACACTTCCATGCCTCCCAGTGCCCTCGGCCCACAAGTCCCGTTTCTACGGACAGCAATGTGAGCGCGGCTGTCTTGCAGAAGGCCAGGCCAGCCAAGAAACAAAAGCACCAGCCAGGACATCTGCGCAGAGAGGCCTACACAGATGGTAGGTCCATTGAAACGATGGAAACATCGATGAATCTCGCACATTTACCCCGGCTCTCTGTGACTAGAAAATGCTTCCGCTGACATTTGAAATTACATGAAACATTCATTAACAGTGAGCCTCGTAATACTTGTAGGAATGATTGACTTCCATATCTTGTCAGGCATCTCTAGTCCTTGAAGTTTGCTAATATGTTGATAAACAATGTGTACTTATAATATTTTTAAAAGGTATCAAACAAATAGACATCATCACAGTTGAAGGAATGGCATAGGGTCAAATTTCATCCGATTCACCGATAGATCTTCCAACATGCCCTCATTTCTTCCCCATGTGGAATTTGGCATTCAAACAGAGGGCAATTAACTTGTAAGAATATTCGTTGTGGCTGTAGTGGTATTGCAAACAGTCATTTCGTGCACCGGTAGGCAAAGCGAATCTCTTTCTTCATGCCTGCAAATGCAGTGTCGCCTCTCGCTGAAGGGCTGAGGCTGGGATTCTCAGGCGCTCGGGAGGCCAGTGCAAACACTGGGATGCTGTCCGAAGAAAGCCTTTAATGAAAGTGCCTCAGGTGGCCCAGTGTTTATTAAACCGCCACCTTCTCGTTTTCCAAAACAACCCCAGGGGCTTTGTTGGAAATTCATGTAAGATAAATTCTCTCAGACTCACCCATCCTGTCAAGTTTGCTGAATCTGCCGATGGGGCGGGGGAAGCAGGGCGTCACAGGCGGCGTTCCCTACTCCAGGTCCTCTCCCATCGCAATCTGATTAGGACTTTCATTACCAGTCAGCAATTTTTCAAAAGGGCATCATTTGCCATTATCATATGAAAGCCTAATATTATAGATCCTTATCCAAGGTTACAAGCAGGGTTTTCTGAGACACTTCTCCCCGTGATTCCTGGCACTTGACAGAAAAATTTAATACAAAGCTCACAGCATGGTGAGCACAAGTAATTTTGCAATGAGCGGCTGTCTGTGCTATTATCTCTACTTTATTCGGAGTATTTTCTCCCACTAGCATCTATCTGATATTAGACTGCATTAAATGCTGCCGGGACATGGCGCACCTGGGCCTCCTGGCTTCTGCCCAGGACTCTTTTGTCAGTGAAACTGAGCTGTCAGGATGTTATCTGATTTTGAAGGGTTCTTGCAGTGGCTTTGTGCATGTTTGCCTCTGCAGAGGGACAACACTAGGTGTAAATCGCCAAACTCCATCAGCACTTTTACATTTATGGGGCCCCTGTAATGGCATTTTGTAAGTTTTATAGCTGTTCTATTAGTTTTATTATCTAGAGGAGAGGTGCTTCTAACTGAAAAACTGGTCAAACATCGGACCTTGATGTAAACACATCAAAGTTGAATACATAAGGGAGGAAGTCTGGCCTAGAGTTTTGTGTAGCTCTTTCTGCCCGTATTCATACTTGTTTGGAGAGGCTTCTGGCATTGAGTGATGCGTTTTAAAAATGCTTTAAATAATGTAAACATGCCAACTTAAAGGGCATAGCATCACAGTTATAAATGGCATTGTGCTTGAAGATTCTGATCTATATTTATTGTCCCACGTTCTGCAGTCCTTGTTTCAGGGTGTTTAATAAGTAAAAGTAAATTCTAACTAATCGCGGAATAATAACTATTAAACTGAATGATGAAGCACCAAGTTTTTTTCAAGTCTACTTCAGAAATAACAAAGAAATATATTGAAATATTCGTAAAGCCAAAAAGTTAATTTGAAATATTTTTTGATTTCTAGTTTATTTTATTTTATTTTTAAAATATATCTTCACTGATTTCAGAGAGAGGAAAGGAGAGGGAGAGAGAGTGAGACAGAAACATCAATGATGAGAGAGTCATTGATCAAGCCCACAACCTAGGCATGTGCCCTGACCGGGAATCGAACCCTGATTGCCTGTATCCTAGATCTACGCTCAACCACTGAGCCACACCTGGCCGGGCTCTAGTTTATTTTAAAAGTAATTATGCAGAATTATCATAGTATATACTATAATGTAGAAGTCAATATTTATTTTTTCAGAGTCACAAAAATAGACAAAAGGGAGATATGACTAAAGCAATTTTTTTAAATTTTAGCTTTCACTTTCTTTCAGCATTTTGATGACCAATTATTTTTAGTTATGTTTACTGTCTTAACAAGTCTTGAATTTAATTCTGGATGTTTTCTAATTTGGTAAAGACAAAAAAATAGCAAAGCTATGTGTTATCTTATACATATTGTATAATGCATATTGATTGACTAAAATTATGCAAATGAATATACTCCTTAATGCATCAAATAAAAGAAATGCACGTACTCTTGATAACAGTGGTATGACATTGAAACAAAAGTAATTTTCTCTGAAATTACTTTCTCAAATTACTACACTGCATTTTTTGAAGAAATATTCACAGACCATTTCATGAAGAAACTCAGTGACAGACACAACTTGTACAATTATCAAAAAGAGAGAGGGGAGGGGGGAAGAATTTAAAGAGCTACTACCAGTTGTTAAAATGTGAATTAAATGTATTAGTAAAACATGGAAGGTATTTTTTTAATTTTTGCTTTTTAATATTTAGAATATATTAACTATGATGGATGAGTTTGATTACTGTCAAGAGACTTTTTATGTGAACTATTTTCAGAATATGATATATCAGTCTTGAGTTTGTAACAGATCTTTACTTTGAAACTTCTATTTAAATTATGTTTTCTTTGCTGAATTTTTGTCAACTGTATAAGGCTAAAGAGTGGCTATGTTTGGACTGATGAAGAGTAATTTGTAATGATTCTTGCCAGTTAGCTCTGTCTTAGTGCCATAAACCAGGTGGCTTCCATACAGAAATTGATATCCTCACAGTTCTGGAGGCCAATGTCCACGATCAAGGTGTTGGCAGGGTTGGTTTCTTCTGAGGTCTCTTTCCTTTGCTTATAGATGACAGTCTTCTCCCTGTGTCTTTACATTTTCTTTCCTCGATATATGTATGTATTCTAATCTCTTCTTATAAGGAAACAAGTCAGAGTGGATTAGAGCCCACCTAAGGATCTCATTTTATACCTCATTACCTCTTTAAAGACCCTAAATCCAAATACACTTTTCTTCTGAGGTACAGGGGGTAGGACTTCAATGTATGGATTTTGAGGAGACACAGTTCAGCCAATAACAATGCTCCAGCCCCTGGTTGGTGACACTATGACCATACTGTGGTCTATAAGTAAATACTAGGCCTTACAACACCAGGGAGCATGCAATGCAAAGCCCAGTGCTCCATGCTATAGTCACAGTGACAGGCAGAATCTAACTATTTATTTCATATTTGCCACTTACGAGTTTAACCCAGATGAAGGGTAGGATGAAAATATATGAATATTTATCAGGCAGCATCTTATTGAGTTAAAACTAAGTGTAAGTGCATTTCTAGGACCTTCTAATAGACTCTTCCCACCCCCTCTTTTCAACCCTTTCCGATGCATTTGCATACTTGATTTAAAAACCAAATCTACATTATTTCTGTTGCCCTACTTTTCATAAATTATAAATTCACCACCCTCTTTGGAATGATGTTATTTTGACTTGATTTATCATTAATTGCAAGGCCTTGGGACTTTAGGCAGTTAAGTAAATAGAGTGCTAGGTCTCCATAGCACGAGTTAATGCAGAGGAATTGTCTGCATGTGCAGGCTCCTCCATACTACTTTATATGCGTTAGCAGACTCTTGTATAAAAAATAGGGTTTACATCTTTTTATATATATATATATATGACAAGTTCACAATCTATTTGTTAAATCCAGTTTGAGCTATTAGTGGTATGAATTGGATGAAAGTACTATTTATCACTAAGTCAAATACAGATTTGTTTATACTATGATAATCCCTGATCTGACTCAATAATTATTTTATAATACCTAAAAATAATTTTTTTGGTTATCTAAATAAGAAATAAAAATTACCAGCATTTTCCTATAATTATCAATTAGATATAGTAGTAATTATATACAGGAAGTTAGAACTTTAAAAATTACCACTGAGGCCTGGCCTGGCATGGTTCAGCAGTTGAGCATCGACCTAGGAGGATCCAGGAGATCTCTGTTTAATTCCCGGTCAGGGCACATGCCTGGGTTATGGGCTTGATCCCCAGTCGATCAATGACTCTCTCATCATTGATGTTTCTACTCTCTCTCTCCCTCTCCCTTCCTCTCTCTGAAATCAATAAAGATATATATATATAAAAAATACCATTGAGTTCTCTGGTTCTCTTCTACTTTTTTTAATAGATAGCACCTATATAGAAGATCTTGTAATAGGTTTTGTCTCGAGTCATATATTACCAAGATTTTGTATTATATTATAACAGTAGTAATCATCACTTTTGAAATCTCTTAAGCCCAGACATTTTTTATTTGATGATACTGGCAGTCGTCAGTTTCCTGACAATCTGTATTTGCAATCCAGCTTAAGTTTATAGAAAGTAGATAGTACAGAAATGAGACGGTAGTCACTCATCCATGTGCTTCCAGATATGCTCAGAATTAGACCTTCCTCCTCTCATTGCGAGTCTCAGTCTCAGTCTGAACTTCAGAATTCCTTGGGTTTCTTGGCTTTAAGTAAGGTAACCTGTCTTCTAGCATTCTCTTTGGTTATTTTTAATAAACAAGTATCAGATGGGGGACACTTTCCTGATTGAACATTTAAAAAAATATATTTTTATTGTTTTTAGAGGAAGGAAGAGAGAGAGAAGGGGAGGGAGGGAGGAAGAAAGATTGTTGTAAGAAAAAAACATTGACTAGTTTCCCCTCCTATGGACCCCAACCAAGGATTCAACACACAACCTGGATATGTGCCCAGACTGGGAATTGAACCAGCAACCTTTCAGTGTACAGGACAACACTCAACCAACTAAGGCACCTAGCCAGGGTGACAGGACTTTTTTTAACTATACTTTTTAAGAAAATTATTTTTTTTAGTTAATAAAGGAGGAAAGTCAGACACCAGTGACAATGGCAATATATAAGACTAACATCTTTTGATTTTGTAGAATACGGGGGAAATTATGCTGCTGGGTGTACTTTGGCCACTATTTTAGATAGAGGGTTGAGGCGATTTTATATGAAAATAGAACATGGTGAGCCATGAAAACTAACAACAGAAAAATGCAAGTAAAAGTTTGACCACTTTTAATAATGGAATCCTGAGTAAAACAGCAGGTAATAAGATGGTACTGTAAGTTTTATGCTTTCAAAGACCAATACAATGAATTTGAATGTTTTAGCTTTCGCACATAATGTTAAGAGAAAATTAAGTTTGAAAAAAATTTAAACCTACCTATGGGATAAAAAAAGGATTAATTTATTTTTAAATGATATAAGAGTGAGAAACACTAGGCTAAAATTGAAGCTTCCTAGAACCCTTAATTTGCTATTATATTAAGAATTTTCAATACACAATTTTAATATCCAAGAGCTTCTCATGCTGCTATATGTAAATGATAGTCAGTAGATCACTGTCAATAATACTAAAATATCCAGAAACAACTTAAATATTTCTCTGTAGGGGCTGACTAAATAAATAATGAGATATTCATAAAACAGAGCATTATATGAACTTTTCAAAAAAAAGAGGTACAGCCATATGTACATATAGGGGAATGCATACAACTACAGTCAGGCAAAAGAAGTGCAGTTCTATCGATGCTAAAAGAAAGGGAGGCTGTGTATTTGAGTTTGCTGCTTTTGATCAGTGGGCACACAGCCACTATAGGTATATAATCCCACATATGGCCATTTTGCATAGTTGCAGGCGCGACTGGCACTCCCTAGTGTTATTTGATTTGGCAGCCCTGCTTTATGTGAATAAATAATTTCTGGAATGATCTATAGAAAACTATTCAAACTGATTATATCTGCATAATCAATATTGAGGGTTTGAAATGGAGGTGGGGAGGTCAGAGGGGTGATACTTTTAAGACCTTACAGACTTTTAAATGTGTTACTATGTAAAAATGTATTTTTGTTTGTTTGTTTAAAATCTTAAGGTTAATTTTATAATACTGAACACTTAATAGGTGTTTCACAAATGTTTTTAGTTGATTCTATCATATAGACATTAATCTCTAAATGTTAAAACGTTACCATTTCTAAAGTCATGACTAAAACAAGAACATAACTATGCTAATAATTCCCAAATCTCTGTATTTCTGGTTTCGGCCTTTCTTGAAATTCAGATTTTGTGTACAACAACCTGTTGGACATCTCTGTAAACTTGAAAGGTTTCTCCTACTCACTTTTCTAAGATTGCACTTAGCGTGTTTCTTCGTAAAACATCCCTTCCTCATGCCTGCATTCTTATCTTCACTGGTGGTTCTCTCATCCACCTAGTCAACTATGACAAAAATCCTAAAAGTCACCTTAGGTTCTTTCCTTTCCCTCCCCTACTGTATTCTGTTGATCATTAAATAATACTGATTTTTCTTCCTTAATCTCTCTTAAATACATCTATTCTCCATCTGAACAGCCACTAATAGAGTTCTATCGCCTGCCATTATTTTTATGAACTATTACAACAACCCCTTGGCCTCCTGGATTCAAAATCCATCCTCCATACAACAGGCAGAACAACCTAAAACCAGAATCTATTCATGTTCTTCTGCTAACTCACCAACTATCATAAGGATACATATTTTTTCTCCCTAGAGTGTACATCAAAGTCATTTTAAAAGATAGCACCACTTAAAATAAAGTTTCTAGATATCAAATTTTATGCCTAATTTTATAATTATCTTTGTTTTCATAATACAAGAAATTAAATTATACATAATGATCTATTACATATATAAAATGTTAATATATCGCTATAACTATAGATAGATGATAGATAGATGATGATAGATAGATAGATAGATAGATAGATAGATAGATAGATAGATAGATAGATAGATAGATGATAGATAGATGATAGGTAGGTAGATAGATGATAAAGTTAACCTACATTTATACCACTGATTATTTGATTTAAAACCTATGGTTGCATAAACAAAGTGGAGAGATTCCCATCAATGAGTAGTAGATTATAAGCATGTGATAGAATGCAACAGTATAAAGAATACTGAGCCAGACATTAAGAATCTAAGGGTGTTAGTCCTGGTTCTGGTCACATCTAGCTTTGAGATGGGAAAATAACTAAGGTCTATGTGGTTGAGTTTCCCTGTTTACAAAGTGAGGAGGGATTTAGACTAGATTAGAGATAGCAAATAGGTCTCAACTCAAGTGCCAAGCTCAATCAATTTGAAGTGGTTGCCTGAAGGAGTAAGGGTATGTATCTGCTATCAGCAACGTAGTGCTGAAATCAATTAGGAAGAGCTGTTGTGGCTGGGAGGTGGGGGGATTACAGCACTTATGCCCATATTAGCTATCCTAAAACTAGATAATCTGTAAGTCCCAGCTCTGTGATTCAATATTTCTGTGCTAGTAACGAGTATATTAAGATTGGTCTTCTTAGTTCTTGGTTGACTTCAAGTGTTCTGGTCCCAGACGAATGTGATTCCAGTGATATTTCTAGTATTTGCTGATTTTATAAATGACAGGCGTTTACAGTATTTTCAATATTTCTTTTTAGATCTTCCACCTCCTCCTGTGCCACCACCTGCTATAAAGTCGCCCACTGTCCAATCCAAGGCACAGCTGGAGGTGCGACCTGTAATGGTGCCCAAACTTCCTTGTATAGAAGCAAGAACAGACAGATCATCAGACAGAAAAGGCGGCAATTACAAGGGGAGAGAAGTGTTGGATGGAAGACAAGTTGCTGATATTCGAGCAAATCCCGGTGAAGCCAGAGAAGCACAGGAACAGCAAAATGATGGAAAAGGACGGGGAATCAAGGTGGCGAAACGAGACCTTCCACCAGCAAAGACTCATCTCATCCAAGGTACTGATTTATTCAAGCAGCAAGTAAATATAGATTGAACACATATTTGCAAGGTATGCTGTTAGGTTCTCTAGGGCCATATGCGAAGTAGTAAGATTTAGAAATTTGCTCTCTAATGGAAGAGAGAGGCAAGTACCTAAATACTTTTTTTACAATTCATTCTAATACAGGGTATTATTAAACAAGAATTCCTTGGAGAGATGCCACTTAAGTTGTTTTTCAAAAAACAAAACAAAACATGATTTCAGTAGATTAAATGGGAAGAAGGAACTAGCAGGTAAAGGAAATAGGTAGAAAAAATATGGAAGTGTGAAACTGAATGGTGAATACTCATTTCCAGTTTGGCTAGAGAATAGGATATTTGGGGCCAGGAACACATGGCAAAAGATAAAACTAGAAAGGTGGCTGGGCCAGATTGGGAAGCCAGGAATTCAATTCTAAAGAATTTGGGATTTATGCTCTAGGCAGTGGTGAGCCAGAAAATAATTTTGAGCAAGAATGACATAATTAAATTTGTATTTTAGAAAAACAACTGGCAATACCCTATATTTAAGGAAGAGACTGGAATCAGGTAAATGAAGGTATCAGAAAATTGCAAAACAATCTAGGTATAAAATTTGAAAGGACTGAATTAAATCAGCTGTGCAATAAAGAGGAAGAGACAGCCCTGGCTGGTGTGGCTCAGTTGGTTGACTGTCGTTCCATGCACTGAAAAGTTACCGGTTCAGTTTGGGGTCAGAGCACATTCCCAGGTTGAAGGCTGAATCCCTGGAAGGGGTGCATGCAGAAGACAACAGATTGATTTTTCTCTCTTACATCGATGTTTCTCTCTCTAAAAATCAATAAAAACATATTTTTTTAAAAAGATGAGAGAACAGCCAACATAGGTATTTCAGAGATAGGCCCAATAGGACTGGTGACTAATTGAGTGTAGAAAAGTAAAATGAAATAATGGAAATTGGAAAAAAAAAACTTATTCAGATTTTAATTAGATGGCCCTGTAAGACCAGTGGAACATAATTGTATTAACCAGTGTAGACAAAACAAGGAAAATCATAGATGTGTTGGGGAATATCACTTCAGTTTTGAATAGATTCAGATGCTGACAAGAACACAGATATGAAAAAAACAAAAACAAAAACCAGTAAGAATTTAGAGAACTAAGTTTAAAGATTAGGAGAAAAGTTGCAAATTGAGAGTGGATTTTAGTACTATCAACACAGGGTGAACATTGTATGAGTTACAAAGGCCACATTATCAGCAGTGATATACTGGGTAATGTTTAGCAATCAATTCTCTAGGAGCAAAACCCTAATTTGTAGCCATTTGCTTGCTTCTGTTGTGTAATTACTCCCAAAATGGCTGGTTTCAAGCTACAAATATGAAGTCAGTGGATGTGGAGTTGGAAGGAGATGGGTACAGACTAAAGGGAAATAGCCATTTTAGAGGAAGAGATACAAGAAAAAGAAGGTTATTGATGAAGGAGTCAGGAAAAAGTGATAGAGGAATGAATCTTAGAAGGCTGTAAGGGCACTTTACGACTCTATTTTAATAGATATATTTTGGTAAAATCAGACATCAATCTGTTGTTCTGTTTTTTATGGGCACCTGGTCATTAGCAACTTCCTTTCCATATGGAGGACAGTTTCACTTTGTTCTGGGACAGAAACCTGAACTCTTAACCCAGGCACAGACTCGGCAGCGAAGTGATGAGTGAAGCTGTGCATTTCCGACAGATGTCTCTGCTATATGATCACAGAGTACTTGGTGACATCATCACAATATAAAGTTTAAAACACTTACCTTATTTTTATCAGTTAAGCCAAAGATGATCTGAGTTTTTGACTCATGGTGACTATACTCCAAGTGGTGATTCATAAGTAAAACTCATGCTGTAAATTATTAGGTTTGCATCTTTCCTGAAAGTATGGACCAATTTGCTGCTCACAAAAAGCTCCCTCCCCAGTAGTTGGGTTTCTTCAGGAAATAATTGTATAAACCCAGAAAGAGCTTGGTCTATGCAGAATTAGAACAAAGAGACCAAGTTATTTTTATCAATCTTCACAAATTCAATAAGTTGTCCTTTGTGTTATAAAAATATTTCTAAAGAAAGAACTAAGACTGGAACCATCAATCTCGAAATAAGGAGCCCTATAAGGAGCACTGATATACACTAACCAGCTATTGTTTTATACGTCTTGCTTTCCCAAAGTCTTATTTGAATAATAGACCTTTATGTGTCATTAAATTATCATTTCTATGCATTGCTTTAATTTTCACCCTCTTATACAATTTACATTATTTATAATGAAAGAGGCACCCTGATTTACGTGTGTAACAAATGACTGCTTCTAATTAAAGAGAGTGGTCTTCTAGACTGGAATGTCTGATCTTTTTGGGAACATTTACTCAGCTGGTTCAATTTATTTTTACCTATATCAGCATGAACTGTGTTACTAAACATCATACTAGTTTTATGTATAAGCATGAATCTTGACCTTAGAGAGCTTATAGTCAGAGAGGGGGACAGGTAATCATAGATATACAGATGGATTCATAATTGGTATAGTGTTCATGGCATCATGATACTTGATAGTCCAAAGAACAGACAGTTATCCCAGTCTCATGGGAAATGGAAAGAAAGACTTCGTGATCTTTCCTGGTAGAAATGACACACCTGAGTGTACAGGATGCATGGAATTTAGCTTGGGTGAGAAGAGTGGACAGAGTGTTCTGGCAGAGAAAGTCAGCATGAAAAGCTTTGAGGTACAGCCCTGGCTGGGTGGCTCAGTTGGTTGAAGTGTCATCCTGTGCACCAAAAGGTTGTGGATTTGATTCCTGGTCAGGGCACATACCTAGGTTGCAGGTTTGATCCAGGTTGGGGCACATATGGGAGGCAACCAATTGATGTTTCCCTCTCACATCAATGTTTCTCTCTCTCTCTTTCAAATCAATAAAAGCATATCCTCAGGCAAGGATTAAAAAAAGAAAGAAAGAAAAGCTTTGAGATACACTGAGGAGACTATAAGAAATTCAGTACCACTAGATAGTAAAGATGAAGCTCTTGAGATAAATGTAAGCTTAAGTAATAGAGATCCTGTAATTCTTGTAAGAGGATGGTGGCTGAGTGAAGATGGTTTAGAGGGGAATAACTCCAGAGGCAGAGACCTGTTAGGAGGTATTTACAACTCCCATACAGGAGTAGTAGGGAATATAATGCACACTTTGGGAGCAGGGATCGGTGAGAGGAAAAATTTATGACACCTTTTAGGGTTAAAAGTCAACCTCGCCTGTTGTACATTCGAATGTGTGGAAAGGTGCATTTATGTCTTGGAAGGAAGGGAAAAGTCTAAAATAATTCCAGCTTTTTGGTTTTGGTATCTTAATTATTAGTGATGTTATTAGCTACATTTGGGAATACAGAGGGAAAATAAATCCCAGGGGAGTGAGCATGATGAAATTAATGTCGGACATGTTGAATCTGAGGAACGCTGAAAAGGAAATGTTCAATTGAGCTGGCTATAGGCTAAAATTCAGGGCATAGTTCAAGAGCTGGAAATATAAATTAATAATTCATCAAGATAAATAGTAGTTAAAGCCACTCATTTGTTCACTCATAACTATTTATTGATGACCTCTTATTATATGTTAAGCTGGGAGTATTTTAGTACAAAAATCAGAGAAAAATACCCACTCTCATGACAGTTATATTCTTGAAGAGGTTACAGTCTATGAGAATGGATGAAATCATCCAAAGTGAGTGGGAATATATATATATATATGAACAAATGCTGAGCTAAAAGTAGAATCCTGAAGGGCATCAATATATAAGCGGCACTGCATAAGAAGAACCCACAGAAGCCTGGCCAGGAAGGAAGGAGGACCCTAAGCTAAAGAGAAGTAATGTTTAAATTGATAGTGGCTTCCAGGTTAAGGACAATGAGGAGAGCAGAGATAGGACTGAAGCATGGTTAGCGGGATCAAAGTCAACAGTGAATTTTCTGTTTCATTGTAATAATGTGGGCAAAGGTAGATTTCCCTGCAGTACAGAGTGAAAGGAAGTTGCATCAACAGTAGAGTTCAAGCTACTTTTCAAGAAGTTTTTTTGAGCAGTGAGGAGAAAAAGCACTGATTTATATAGGGCACAAGCTGAAGGGGAAAGTTTTTAGCAAGAGAAAGATTTTATCATACTGTAGTTTGTGAAAAACTAAAGTCAATAGAGAGAAAAGCTGCTGAACAGGGACAGAAGGTGAGTTACAGGAGACCAAGGGCTATGAAGCTAAGGTGCAGAAGTGGCCCTCATGGACTGTGGTCCTCGACCAGTCAGAAGTCTGTATTGGGGGTGAGGGTTGTGATGAAGAGAATGGAAGGAGACAGCTGCCATTCAGAGGACTAAGCAGGCTCCTTAAGCACATGGCTTGGCCTTCACCCAAAGAGAAAGTTTTTGCGCAGTGAGGTAGAGCTGGTGTTAGTGAGCTAGACACAAGCCTTGGCCCTTTCCCTGGAGAGAACTTCGGGGGAATCCAGATTTCATTCAGTGTGGCCCACACAGGAAGTACTTGGGGGAGGAAAACAAAACTATGTGCAGAAGAGTTGGTGTTTTATGTGTTGGATGTACAAAGGGTAGAGTGGACAGGCTTTGGAGAGAAGTGAGCGCTTGGAGGGCACATCAGCAGAACCAGCACCACATTTAAAGGCGTATGGAGGCGCAGGTTCAGGAGACGGCAGTCAACTGGAGTGGCTTGTTGTTGGAAGCTGGCAGCAATGGGAGGCTTCTGCTGTTCCAGATTCCACCATGTAAATGTGATGTTGAAATGGAGCTGCATATCTTGGTGCCTGGCAAGCGAAGCTGAGCTTGACTCTGTTTTGGTAGTTTGAGGAGACTGGGCTTCGTTTCCATCAATGCCCATAGTAATTCTTCAGAGTTTACACAGGGATTTCACTATCTTTTCTGTATTCCCATCATCACTAAAAGCTCCTCTGGGTATAGAGACTATTTTAGAAAAGTGAAAACTAAAGCCTATTATAATCTGAGATCACAGGGTGAAGGATAGAACTGGAAACCAAGTTTGCCTCCAGGTTTGGTTTACCTCTTTTAAAGATGTAGGTGCCAAGTGAGTTTGAGGTGGGCAAGAGCTTATGAGTGGAATCCCAACCACTGCTAGGAAAACAAGGTTTGTTATTTTTATTTTCAAAAGCTGGTTCTGCCTTATTTATTATTGTTATAAAATGTTTTCATTCTTTCCTCTAAAACTGATGCTTCCCCATTCAGAATTATGGACATGAGTGACATAGAATGAAAATGTGCAGCAGTGTTCACATGCACTTGTTATATTTCGTTACACAGAGGATATTCTACCTTACTGTAGACCTACTTTTCCGACATCCAATAATCCCAGAGATCCTAGTTCTTCAAGCTCAATGTCATCGAGGGGATCAGGAAGCAGACAAAGAGAACAAGCAAATGTAGGCCGAAGAAACATTGCAGAAATGCAAGTTCTTGGAGGATATGAAAGAGGAGAAGATAATAATGAAGAATTAGAGGTATCTGTAACGTTTTTTCATTTCCCAACATTAGTTATTTTATCGACCTTAAAGTTAAGAACAACCATCAGTCTACAGAAATGTTATTATTTTATCGCAAACCCTAATGTCAGTGATGCCAGAAACTGTAATTCTGAAAAAAAGAAAAATTATTTTCTGGAAATGTATTCCAAAGTTTTAAATGACATTAATAGTTTCCTTTTAGATCTAGGGTTCACATTCATCTATAGGTACTCAGATAAGAAATTTACATGGCAAACGTGTTGTTAGGAAATAGCAAATGTTGATCTAAATAGTTATAATTCACAGTATTGCAGTAGGTTATAAAAACCCAGTAAGGTGACAGTTGTATGAAGTGGGGAAGGGTATTCTGCCCGTGTGTTTTACCACTGTAATGGTCACTGGGGTGATTCTGGCTGATCTGGCCAACTGTCGTTCTCCTTCAGTCCTCTGAAAATGGGAACCTGATCCTTGACACTGACCTTTCCAGGTAGAGGAGAACATTTCTTGGGTCAAAGATACACTTCTTTATTGGAATCTATAGATACTGATACCAGATAGAGTTGGCAGTAAATCATATAATACTTAACATCACCTTCTGTTTTTAAGATTGTGTTTTCTCTGTTTCATAAAGAAAACAAGTTGAGGACTAACTCATTTTTTTTACAGATATAGTTGACCATTGAACAACATGGCAATTAGGGGTTCCGACCCCCACCCCATGCAGTCAAAAATTGCTGTATAATCTTTGACTCCCCCAAATTTCACTACTAATAGCCTACTGTTGACTGGAAGCCTTACCAATATCATAGACAGTCTATTACACATATTTTGTATGTCATATGTATAATGCACTATACTTTTGGAATAAATTAAGCTAGAGAAAATGAAATATTATCAAGAA
The DNA here is from genome assembly GCF_054644295.1 of Miniopterus natalensis. Classification (NCBI taxonomy): domain Eukaryota; kingdom Metazoa; phylum Chordata; class Mammalia; order Chiroptera; family Miniopteridae; genus Miniopterus; species Miniopterus natalensis. The sequence continues at coordinate 15,006,074 of NC_142086.1, read as the reverse complement.
AATCATAAGGAAGAGAAAATACATGTACAATATTTATTGAAAAAAATCCTGTGTATAAGTGGGCCCACACAGCCCATACCGTGTTGTTCAAGACTCAGCTGTATATTTCATCACAAGCAGATTGTTAAATGAGTGTTAAACTGTAACCCTTAATGACAGAAGATGAAAAATTATAAGTAATTATGTCTGATTAAATTTTTTGTCATGCACAATGTATTTAGATTTTGAGATTTGGAATAAGAAGACTTTCTTCCTGCAAATACTGTTATCGAAGTTGTTCTTCAAGTGTTCTGTTGTTTTTATTTTGAGTTTTGGGGGTGTTTTTTAAGTAGAAGAGCCCTTCTGTCGGATGAGTCTAGGTAACTGCAGTGTTTAAAACCAATACAAGCGGAGCTAGCGTGCTGAGCTGGCGTGGGGAGTAGAGAGCTCGGCCTGCTGCTGCGCCCCCCTGGGCGCCCCATCCCTCAGCAGAGGCGCTGCGTGGAGCAGAGCACAGTCTGGGGCTTGGTAGGGAATTGCTGGGTTTGCTTCAAACCAACTGAAGTGCACAAACGAGTTGGCTGCCGTGAGCGCTTCCCAATGTCTGCCAGTGAAAGGAGGTGGAAACACCAACTATGAGAATAAAAGCATATACATAAATATAAATATAATACTCTTAAGATTTATTTTCAGATTTAAAAATAACTTATCTCTTTCAGGAAACTGAAAGCTGAAGACCACCAGAGAGGCCTGTGAGACCTAATATGAAAACGATCGCTCAAGATGCCTCATGTCTGCTGACACATGACGCCAGATAAGATGTTCAGTGCAATCAGAGTGTGCAAATTGTCGTTTTTATTCCTCTTATCGGAATACCGTTTTTAAAAATTTTATTGGGGTTTTATTGTTGTTGTTTGATGCCTGTCCCTATGAGGAACCTCCCTGTCCCCCTCCCTGTTGGAACAAACCATCACACCTACTTCCAGCCAGGGAAGCATTTGAATTCTTGCTTTGGTCGTCAGCCAACAGAAGAGAACAGAATAGTTCTGTTGCGTTTTGCCCCTGAGATATGGCGTTGCACTGCTTCTGTACCAAGCCAATTTATAGCAAAAGATTGATCAAAGATACAAACTTGATTAATCAACCTCATGCCAAGGGCTCTGAAGATATAATCTTTCTATAACCAACTGCTAATGCAAATTAAAACATACTTCATTTTAACATGATTTTCAAATCAGTCTTTCATAAAACCACCCTTTGCTGGGAGAAAATGCAGAACAACCACAATCAATTTGAATGGGGTAGAAACATTGTAAATATATACTCTTTGCAAACCCTGGTGGTACTTTACTTTGTCTTCATTTCGATCACTGAAGTATATTCTTATTGGAAATGTTCTTTTCAAGAAGTAGGGGGAAGCCAGTTGGATCTCTGGTTGTCTAGTCATTGTCATAAGTAAGCCTAGCAAAAACCGTATTCTATTTTTCAATCAAAAAGCAATTATAAATGCATATTACAAACAAATGGATGTTTTTAATGACCAATTGAATAGGACATCCCTATCTTAACTGGCCTAAGTTTCTTCTGGTAGTGTCAGTTCAACTTTCAGAAGTGCCACTTAAGGATGTTTGATTTTTGTTTTTGTAATGCACTGTTTTTTAAACTTTTTTTTTTTTTTTGGTTTTAAAAGCACAATCACTAAACTTTATTTGTAAACCATTGTAACTATTAACCTTTTTTGTCTTATTGAAAAAATGTTGAGAAGCGTTTTTAACCTGTTTTGTTAATGCTCTATGTTTGTATTTGGAATATTTGAATGATGACAGATGGTGAAGTAATGTGCGTGCTTTATTGTGGGCCATAAATCCAATGGTTCTTACTTTTCCTGTACTTAAAGAAAAAAAGGTTTAAGTTTGTTATGGCCAATGTTGAAACTTACAAGATTTCCTTATAATCTCAAATAGAGGCATTGTGTGCTTTGAATTGCCAAATGATGCCCTCTGACTGTAGACTTTTATGATCCTTTTTTGTCATTATATAAATTTCATTGACTTTATAATTGGTGCTATTTGACGAAAAAAATTTACATTTATTCCTACGCAGGTATCAGGCCTGACCCACTGAAAAACATAGCCAAACAAAACTGAACCACAAAAAAAAGCTGGTGTTCACCAAAAACTAAATGTGTTCACTTAGATAATTTGGAAGTTACATAGAAAGGGTGTGCAGTATGAAGGGAACAATCCATGTGATTAATGTTTTCATTATGTTCATGTAAGAAGCCTCTTATTTTTAGCCATAATTTTGCATACTGAGAATCCAATAATCAGAAAAGTAATTTTGTCACATTATTTATTAAAAATGTTCTCAAATACATCATTCTTTCTTGTGTTGATATCTTTTTTTTCATTGTGTGATCAAATTTATTCCATTTAATCACAAGATGTGCTGTCTTAACATTTCACTACTATATTATCAGAGCAGTATGCATTCTGTTTTATGAACAACCAGGGTTTTTTTTTATTACTAGGACAGAAAAGTGCTCATTTTCTCCACTGAAATTAAAGATGGAAGATGAATGGAAACCTAAAATATAGTCATTTGATCAGAGAGGAAGGTTTTAATGTTAAGGATGTGCTAAAATATTTATGTATGTGTATCTGAATTTCAGTCAACCTATTTCTGAAATAGGATTTAACTACAATAAATCTGATTTGCAAAGTTTGGGCCCCTTATGTTCTGTCAACAAGTAAATTATATAAATCCAAAATATTTATCAGTAAGTATCTGCTTTCTGGTTACAAATCCATGTGACATTTTAACAGTGTGACAGCCATCACATACCAGGCTGCACATTATTGTTTATTAAAGTCAGCATATCAAGTATTGAACTTTGGGTGGTTGAGGTGGGCATCATGTCTTGGAAGTACCAAGAGCAATAGAATCTAGTGAACATTTTTTTCCTGTGACGTAGACGTTGCTAAATTTTGTATTGATCACAATTTGAAAATCTAGGAAATTTTTGCAAAAAAGGGGGAGGTAATCTGAAATATAATTTTACAAGAATGAAATAATCACCAGCATCTACTTAGAGATAAAGAGGTCCATCAGTCAAAAAATCAATTTCCAATTTATTTCAAGGGAAAAAATTGGTGGGACATGTCTAATGACCTGATTTTTCTGTTTCCCTCAGTGAGTTGAATATATATTAGTTAGTCCCTGTCTTTATTTATAATATGTGACATGCATAAAAATTATGTGTATCAGAGGGCCTGGGTTTGAGTCCCAGTTTTATCACAAGCTATGTTTCCTTGGACATTTTACTTAACCTCTAGGTCTCAGGTACTTCACCGGTAAATTTAATAATACCTACCTCATGGAGCTATTGTCATGATTTAGTGCATTGATGTATGTGACATGGACTCTGTAAACCCCCACAACAATGCAAGATATTGTATTTATGGATTGAAATCATTGTACACATATTATACTCACTTCACACATAGTTTGTTCCCCAAAACTTGCAAAGAGCTTTTTTAAGAAAAGTCAAAAAATAAGTGTGGTATAAGGATGGGGGTGGTTCCACTTCTGGTGAGTAAAATTCATTGTGAAATACCTAATCGTAGAATAAATGCTTGGTGTTTTTGTTTGTTTCTTTGCTTGTGAATTCCTGAGGGCCACACAATGGGTGGTGATATGGCATTTTTTTAAAAATACTTCACCATTCAGGTGTGCAAGCATGTCACTTGGTGTCTCAGTAACTAGACTTAGTGTCTACTTTGGGCTATTCTGCCCAGTGACAGAAAATATCATGTTGTTTCCTGATGAATGCAATCATATCTGACTTTCTTGGTCAGTTTGACCAAGACATAGAGTCTGCATTTTCTCCTCCATTCTCTTTTTACAGGGCACTATCTAAATTCTAGAGACTGTCTTCATGTGTAGAAAGTTGGGGGTGTGGGTGGTCGGGGCTTCTGGCATTATTGCTATTGTCCAAGTTTCCAATGGTCTCCATTTGTCAGAATATTTACTCTGCATCCCCTTCTCCCCAACTTTAATGCCCCTTACTATCCCTTTGCCCTCTCTTGATACTTCTGAGCCCTTGGATGTAGGTTGGGTGTAAAGAGCAGGAATGGGAGTTCTATATGCTCTTCTGTGCCTTGCTGGGTTCTGGAGATTTGGGTGTGGGGGCCTTTCCTCAGGACCTCACAAGATACCACTACGTCTACTGCTTGTCACATTTGGGCTGTGTGGGTTGGGGGAGGGGATGGTTGCTACTTCTACAGTTTAGAGAAGCCTTGGTTTCAGATCCAGACCACTTGTTCTTGAATCATGGCTCCTCAAATTATTAGTTGTGTAACCATGGGAAAATTACTTAATGAACCTGTGACTTAATCTTCAAATAGTGACAATGATAATACCTACCTTACAAGGTTGTTGGGATTAAATAAATTGATATATGGAAAGTAGGTAGTAAGTGCTCAATATTTATTGGGCAACACCCACTGCTTCTCTGGTGTTGAATTGGAAAGTGCTGCATAGGTTGCTTTACTTTCACATTCCCCAAGCCCTGCTTGATGAGAAGGTGACGGGGGCAGAAGAATCAAACCTCAATGACACACTCACCGTATTTAATTTCCTGACCTTACATCTATTTTTCTCTTCCCAGTGAGATGTAGAAAGAGAGAGGGGGAGAGAGAAAGAGGAGAGAGAGAGAGAAGGAGAGTTGGAACATTTTTTCTCGCATGCCAGGCTTGATTTTCAAGTAGTTCTTGCTGCTCAGCCTTCATTCTGCTACAGATTTCAAAAATCTACTTTGAAACCCAAAAGAAGTGTTTAATTGCTTTTCTGTGATAACCATCGCTTTTCATTTCTCTGGTAAACACCTGAGAGCAGTGTATATAGAAAGCCCTCTCAGCTTATAACAGGTGCAAAATCTGTTAATATTTCAAAATATGATCTTGTTATAAAATAATATGATTTTTTTAAAACATTAAAACAGCTAACTTTTAAAAATAACTTTTCTCATAGTGTTCTCAAATTCAGCAGACTTTGGTGTGCATCTTGGTCCTATCCAAACACACCCAGCCCCAATAGAAAGGACCTCAAGCAGTGGGTTGTTGATAGCTCCAAACAGGGTACTCAAGGCCAGTCACAAGCAGTATCTAACATTGGCCTGCACCAGAGACCTTCCAAAAAGATTGAGTCATAACAGGCCCATCTAATACATAGAAACAAACCCAAATAGGCAACCAAAATGGGGAGACAAAAAAACAAGCCCCAAATGAAATAACAAGAGAAGTCTCCAGAAAAAAAGCTAAATGAAATGGAGATAAGCAATCTATCAGATATAAAGTTCAGAGTACTGATTGTAAGGACACTCAACAGCATGAAAAAATATATGGAAACTATGAAAAATGACCAGTCAGAAATGAAGAATGGCATAGCAGAAATAAAGAATACATTGGAAGGAATAAACAGCAGATTAGAGGAAGCTGAGGGTCACCAGTGAATTAGAAGAGTAGTAAAAATTGCTGAATAAAAGATCCAAAAAGAAAACACAATTAAAAAACAGGAGGACAGCCCGGCTGGGCGAGGCTCAGCAGTTGAGCGTCATTCTAGGATCCAGGAGATCTTGGTTCGATTCCTGGTCAGGGCACATGCCTGAGTTGTGGGCTCGATCCCCAGTTGGGGGCATGCAGAAGGCAGCCAATCAATGACTCTCTCATCATTGATGTTTCTCTCTCCTTCTCCCTTCCTCTCTCTGAAATCAATAAAGATATATATATATTTTTAAATGGAAGCAGAGGACTTGTCATTTAAAGAAAAAAAAACCAAAAAAAAAAACACTAAAAAAAACCCACAAAACACAAGAGGGCAGTCTAAGGGAGTCGTGGGACAACATGAAATGTAACAATTTTTGCATCATAGGAATGCCAGAGGAGGTCAAAAGTAAGCAAGGGTTAAAGAATCTATTTGAAGAAATAATGGCAGAAAACTTCCCTAACTGGTGAAGGAAAAAGTCACACAAATTTAGGAGGCACAGAGAGTCCCAAGCAAGATGAATCCAAAGAGGCCCACACCCAGGCACATGATAACAAAAATTCAAGACAGAGAATATTAAAGGCAGCAAGAGAAAAGCAATCTGTTACCTACAAAGGAGCTCCCATAAGGTTGTCAGCTGACTTCTCATCAGAAACTCTACAGGCCAGAAGGGAATGGCATGAAGTATCCAAGGTAATGCAAAACAAGTATCTGAAACCAAGCCTACTCTATCCAGCAAGGCTATCATTCAAAATAGATGGTGAAATAAAGAGCTTCCCAGATGATAAAAGGCTAAAGGAGTTTATCACCACCAAGCCAGCATTGCAGGAAATGTTAACAGGACTGCTGTAATTAGCAGAAATAGAAACATTGTAAGAAATGTTAAAGGGACTGCTATAATAACAAGAAGAAATAGAGAAACATAGGCATACAGAATTAAAATGGGCCCAGCTGGGCATGGCTCATCAGTTGAGCATCAACCTATGATCCAGGAGATCTCCATTTGATGCCCAGTCAGTGCACAGGTTTCGGGCTCAATTCCCAGCAGGGACATGCAATAGGCAGCCAATCAATGACTTGTCATTTATGTTTCTATCTATCTCTCTCCCTATCCCTCCCTCTTTCTGAAATCAATAAAGATATATCAAAAAAAAAAAAAAAAAAAAAAAGAATTAAAATGGCAATAAATAAAGACCTATCAATAATAACCTTAAGGACTTTAGGGGAGAGATCAACAGAAGTATAGTCACAGTTGTGGACTTTATCACCCTACTGACTTCACTGGATAGATCTTCCAGACAAAAAGTCAACACAGAAACAGTGACTCTAAATGGCACACTAGATCAGATGGATTTAATTGATATTTACAGAATATTTCACCCCAAAGTTTCAGAATATACATTCCTCTAAAGTGCACATGGGTCATGCCCAAAGATAGACCACATGTTATGACACAAAACCAGTCTCTACAAGTTCAAGAAGATTGAAATCATATCGAGCATCTCAGATCACAATGACATGAAATTAGAAATCAACTACAGTAAAAACACTCAGAAACATTCAAACACATGGAGGCTCAATAGCATGTTATTAAACAATGAATGAGTTTCCAATAAGATCAAGAAAGAAATCAAAAACTTCCTAGAAAGAAATGAAAATGAACACATAATAACCCCAAATCTATGGGACACAGCGAAAGCAATCCTAAGAGGGAAGTTCATAGTACTACAGGCTTACCTCAAGAAGCAAGAAAAATCTTTAGTAAACTATTTAAGCCTACAACTTAAAGAATTAGAAAGCTTCCTGGTGAAACCATCTGGACCAGGGCTTTTGTATGCTGGGATGTTTTTTATTACTGTTTCGATTTCATCAGTTGTTATCAGCCTACTCAGGTTTTCTAATTCTTCCTGATTCAGTTTTACATGATCTCACTCATATGTGGAATGTAATAAACAAAATAGACTGAGGAACAAAATAGATCCAGAGACAAAGAAGCATGGAACAGACTGAGGAATCTCAGTGAGAAGGCAGGGGTGGGGGAGTGTGTGGGGAGAGATTAACCAAAGAACTTACGTGCATATATGCATAACCCGTGGACACAGGCAATAGTGTGGTGAAGGCCTGGGGAAGAGTCAGATGTGAAGTGGAGGGGATGAATGGGTAAAAGAAGGGGGGATATCTGTAATACTTTCAACAATAAAGGTAAATTTTTTAAAAAAAGAAAAAAAAAGAAAAATTGAATTTATTTAGGGAAAGGAGGATGGGGAATAGGGATATAAAAAAAAAGTTTTAGGGAAGTTTTCTCTATAAAAATATGGACATTGACTTTTTTTTTTTTTCCATTAAGGGGTCTGTAACAAGTCTCCCAACCAGGAACCTGAAAGACCTTCTGTTTGTGGATTCATAAGCTCAGCTTTATTTGGTACTAAAGCTCAAGTTTGTTTATTTCTTCATAACTGAACACATTCCATCTGTGTCCTGTCATTAAGACCACATTTTGTCTGCAGCACACCAAATGACCAACAGCTCTACCCCAACGGTATCATTTTTTATCAGCATCTTAATTTTTGTTACTCCCTCATTTTTATAAAAGGAGAAAACAGGAAATATTCAAATAACACTACAAAGACAGATGCAGCACTGGCAAAACTGAACAGTCTGTCTAGCACCTGTGTGTCAGCTGGAAAGCTCTGAATGTAGTGACATAAAAAATTATGACACAATTAACAAAAATGTATAATATATGGGAATGGTATTTAAGAAATTAGAGATTTTGAGCTTAAAATTAAAAGATAAGCTCACATAAGGAATAGAAATACCTAAAATTATTTTGAATTAATAAATTGACTTTTTAGAAATTTCTTTCAAAGTTCTCATGAGAAGACAACTGCTGCTTTATTTTTCAAACAATAGATAATCCTTTATTACCAAAATTTCTTGTCATTCATAAACTAGACTAATTAATTAGTTCTTAGAGTGATATTAAAGTTAGAAAGTTATGTTCTTTGTCTGTACTTCTCTCTCTTTATCTGTTTTGAATGCTAGTGAGAGAGAAGACAATAAATGGACATTGACTTTAAATAGCTAGATATTTCTCCAGCAAAACAGGTTTATTTGAGAAAAACAGAGTTGCAATTTGGGACATGTCTTTTAATGATGAACCACAAGTCCAGAGAACAAAGGAAAGAAATGTTCTTTTATAGAAGAAGGGGGAATTCAGAGGGGCTGTTTGTTGTAAACAAACAGTCCTTTGGAGAAAACTGGGAGTCTGAAGAGTAGTAGCTTTTCGTTGGTTGATGTGTGACAGCCTTTCATTAGCTGAGTGGTTTCTGAGAGAGGAGAAGAGTTTCCTGCAGATGTAGTAGAGTAGAAAAATATCTTTCTGTTGGAGACAAAAAGCATGTCTCTTCCCATATAGGGTAATTGATGATGAGTGGTAGGTTGCTAGAGCTCTCCCTACAGCCTCCCCAATTCCAATTTAAATGAGGTTTCTTTCTTTTCTTAAAAAAAAATTCTCCTTGAATAGCCAAGGGGGAATCTTAAGAAAGAAGAACAAAGTTGAAGGGAATCACAATACCAGATATCAAGTTATACTGCAAAGCCACTGTGATCAAAACAGCCTGATACTACCACAAGAACAGAAATATAGATCAGTGGAACAGAACAGAGAACCCAGAAATCGACACATGCCATTATGGTCAATTAATATTTGACAAAAGATGCAAGATCATTCAGTAAAGACAGTGTCTTCAGTAAATGGTGCCGGGAAATTGGACAGGTACATGCAAAAAAATGAAACTAGACCACCAACTTACACCATACACAAAAATAAACTCAAAATGGATAAAAGACTTAAATGTAAGGCATAAAACCATAAAAATCCTAGAAGAAAATGTAGACAACAAAATCTCAGACATCTCTTGCAGCAATACATTTGCTGATACATTTCCTAGGGCAAGAGAAACAAAGGAGAAAGTAAACAAATGGGACTGCATCAAAATAAAAAGCTTCTGTGCAGCAAAAGAAAAAAAAAGGGAGTCCACTGTGTGGGAAAACATATTTGCCAACGACACATCTGATAAAGGGTTAATATCCAAAATATATAAGGAACTCATACAACTTAACAAAAGGAAGACAAACAACCCAATTAAAAAATGGGCAGAGGACCTAAACAGACACTTCTCCAAAGAGAACATTCAGATGGCCAAGAGACATGTGAAAAAATGCTCAACTTCGCTAGTCATCAGAGATGCAAATTAAAACCACAATAAGCTGTTACTTCACACCTGTCAGAATGGCTCCATCAACAAATTAAGGAAGGAGGAGTGCTGGCGAGGGTGTGGAGAAAAGGGAACCCAGTACACTGCTGTTGGGAATGCAGACTGGGGCAGCCACTATGGAAAACAGTATGGAGTTTCCTCAAAAAATTAAAAATTGACCTGCCATTTGACCCAGTGATCCCACTTCTAGGAATATATCCTAAGAAACCTGAAATACCAATCAGAAAGAACCCCTGTACCTCTATGTTCATAACAGTGCAATTCACAATAGCTAAGATCTGGAAACAGCCCAAGTGCTCATCAGTAGATGAGTGGATTAAAAAGCTGTGGGACATTCACACCATGGAATACTATGCAGCTGTAAAGAGGAAGGATCTTTTATCCTTTGGTGCAGCATGGATGGAACTGGAGAGTTTTTTGCTAAGTGAAATAAGCCAGTCAGAGAAAGACAAGTACCACATGATCTCACTTATATGTGGAATATAATAAACAAATTGATGGACAAAATGGATCCAGAGACACAGAAGCATGGAACAGACTGAGGGATCCCAGAGGGAAGGCGGGGAAGGGGGAGTGAGTGGAGAGAGATTAACCAAAGAATTTATGTGTTTATAAGCATAACACAGTAGGGAAAGGTGCCTCCAGAGAGGACTCTACTGGCTCCCCTGAGAAATATACAGAAGGCCTCCTTCATTGAAGGACAGGTGCCTAGAACATTGTTAGTTTGCTCCTGGTTTCCCATTGGTTGCAGGTTGCTAGTGGGCAAGGGTGGAGTAGGTGGAGTGTGTTATCTTCCAAGTGCTAGTGAGCAGACCAAGTGAGAATAAAAGACCCTGAGGCAGAAAGTAGACATGCTTATTGCCCATGCTTGAGATGGGAAGGTGCAAAGATGAGGTGAGTCAGTCAAAGGGAACTGTCTGCCACAGTGGAGTCCTCAAACGCATCTGCTCCAAGCAGGATCATTGGGAAATGTTTTAACATGCTATCAAAGTCAAGCAAACTTTTTCCAAATTCAGAGTAAATTTTCTTTCATATTATGCATGTATGATGTTCATCATGAGTATTCATATTAGTTTCAAATTGGTAGAATTCTTACTAATTTTCAATTGTTGGTACTACGGGTGTTGAGTTTCACTGCTGTTTAACATATTCTGAAAATGTTTACATGATCAGTATTGAAATACCAAAAGGTATGGAAACAGCAGTGAGATATGAATTGGATTGTTAGGATAACTACAACTGTGCATTTTCTAGCAAAACAATGTTTTATAGTAATTAAGGAAGGAAATAAAATTATCCACAATAATTAAAGTTGTGCCTTATAACACACACACACACACACACACACACACACTGCAAATGAATGAAGGCAAAATTACCAAATCTCTCATAAAAACATAAAAGAAATTTCAAAGTTGAGGATAATGTAACCCATTTAAGTCTCCCATAAGACTATTGATGCATTGTATTGTATAATAGCTATGATTGGACGCATTTTCACACAAAAGAAAGCTCTTATAATCAAAGAAGTCTTACATTTAATGAAATACTGTAACATTTATGCAAACCCATTGCCTTAAATAATTGGACTCACGATATTTACATAGATTTGGTGCTTCTTTATCTCATTCAGTTCTTTGGCATAATCACTAACTACATATTTAGACTGAAGTTAGATTTTAAGGTTTTATAATTTCTTCTTCCATTTGGGAAAAGCTCTGAGCTCTTCACCTTTAAGAAAAACAGAGCTTTGATGCCTCTATAACCTGCTCGGCTTCAGGAAGTACCCAAAGTAACCTGATCAACTAGGGCTTCTGTCCCTGACCTGCATCTTAGGGATCTCCTGCACTTGGGAGTGCCTTCCTTGAAACTTTTAAAATTGTCCTCCAGGTGCCTGGCTCTGCCCAAGGCAAGCAGTGCTGTCAGGGCCTATTGCCAGGACCAATGTGGGCCAGGCCTCCAGCTGGCAAAGTTGATAACCAAGGGGCCCCAGAGTTCAGATTAGTGTCTATGGGAATCTCCTGGGACCCTGAGCAGGCTGCCTGGTTCAAGAACGGCAGCCTGGTTACTGAATTGCTCACACTAGCTGACATATTTCTTTCATAAAATTGACTGAGTTTGTGCTGCCAAAATGTGCTGATGTGCTTGATTTGGGGTGACTGAAATTGTTTATATAAGCAAGGGCCCTGAAGAAGCATTTTCCCTGGCTGTCACAGCAGGCAGACCCTGTAGCACAGGAAAAAACATTTTAAAACCTGCCTAATAAAACCTCAGTTTTTATATGGAATGTCTATTTAATAGGCTACTGTATGCTTTTCACAGTAGGAGAGTTTAGCTATTATATATGCAACATCTTATCTACATAAAATTTAGAAACAATACCCAACTCCCTTTGTTAAGTTAATTATAACTGAAATGGAAAGAAAAAAGGCGTCTGTGTTGGAAGTAGGGAAGATGGATAGATGCTGAAGGTGCAGCTGCCACCAAGTATTTTTAAAGTTCCATTATCTTTAATTAATATATAAATCTTAAAATATTGCTTAGGCTTCCAAAGATCACTTTTAAAAATAAAAAATATAAATGATAATTTCCATCACATAGCAACTGTGTGTATATGTATATTATGGAATCCCATATTAACACTCCCAATATTAAAGGACTTTAACAATTTGCTTTAAAGGCAATTTAGCCTTCCAAGAACCTTTGTTTTTTTCAGAAGAACTTGAAAAGTTGTTCAAGGTCATACAACATTGCCTTTTAAGTCAGAATATTTAATTGCTTTGCCTAACCTAGCCATCCCTTTGCTTCCACTTCTGCCTTTCTACGGGAAAGGGATCTTTTGGAGAGGTTTGAACATTTTTTAAAAAACCTGTCTCTTTAAAATGGGCTAAGACATTTACAATAAGCAATACTTCACCATTTTGAATGCTTGAATACTTTGGGGGGAAATAAATCAAGGAAAATAATAAATTACTTAGACCGATAATGCACCTATGCATGGGATTAGCATATATTCAGAAGCTAATATATTTTATCTGGATGATTTACTATCAACCATTGTTAATTAAGCCTCACAGGTGCATAATTAAACTATCATTTTGAATAAACTCAATTTCTTATCCTGCTATATAATATGATACCAAAACTATAACTACTGGACTATCCTAAAAAAAAAAAAAAAAAAATTAGTCACCCTCTATAAGGTAATCAAAAGAGTTTGATTAAATTAGTTATAAACTTTTATTTTGCTTCTCTAATCTGATTTCAACCTCGGCACTCATTTATGGGTTGATTCTGCAGGCTACTGAGCATCTACCACGCTTGGTGAGCAAAGAAGAATGAGCTCCAGAGGGGCTCACAGTGCAACAGGAGACAGACACACACACAACAGAGAGTGAATCAGGTGGACAAGTATTTGTATGGCATTTGGCAGTTGAGGCTGCTATTGCAAAAATACCTGAACTGAGTGGCTTATAAACATCCAAACTTTATTTCTCACAGTTCTAGAGGCTGGGAAGTCTATGACCAAGGTGCCTGCAGATTAGGTCTCTGGTGAGAGCCTGCTTCTTGGCTCACATACAGCCTTCTTTCTGCTGTTCCTTCACACGGCGAAGACAAAAGGGCACTAATCCCATTCATGAGGCTCCACCCTTCTGACCTAATCACCATCAAAAGGCTTCCCTCTTAATACCAATAAATGAAGGGTTAAGTTTCAACTTGTAAATGTTTTGGAGGGGACACACCTATTCATACTATAATACGTGACAATAAAGGAGTTTGTTGAAACTGTAATCAGGAACTGAAGAGACGTTTTGTCTGGATTATGAAGGCTGAAAGGAAGTTACCCATTACTTTATAAAATATAAAGTTCGTTTTTTTTCAAAATTGCACTCTACTTAAAAAAATGCAGGTTGAAACATTTTTAAATTAAAGTAGATTTAGATAAACCCAGAAGACCCATTCATAACTATATTTGAGAACGGTGATTTGGATTACTTGGGGTGTTTTGTTTTGTTTTGTTTTGCTCATTTCCATCAATGTCCAACTAAAATAGTTCTAGAATCATACACATTTAAAGAATTAACCAATAAAAATATTAAGGGATTAACTGATTAAAATGTTAAGAGGATTTGGGATTAAATTGTTTTGTTCATTTAATTTCTCTCTTTCATATAGACACAGTATTAGTAATGATGCTTCTAAACACAGGTTATATATACAAAACACATAAAATCCAACTCAATGGGGCTAAGCAATGAAAATAAATTATGGTATGATAGCATTGAAAAAAACGCAACAAAAGAGCTCTGAGCAGACATGCTTCAATCAAGGCTCCAGCTCCGTTTGTCTGTGAATCTCTTTGCTCTGCTCTGCTCCACATGTGGCTTTATTCTCCAGCTGTTATCAAGATGGCTGTAACAGACCAAGCCTAAGGCCACACGGGATAATATTCAGAGGCCAAGAGACAAAGGCAAGAAAACTCCGTGCTCTAAAAATGTGTCCCAGTGATCTAACTTGTTACACATGCTCTCTCTAGGACCAATCCTGTGTCCAGATAAATACCAGGTACCATCTGGTCTAAACGTGGATCCCTTAGACTTATCAGGTGTCCCACTGGTGTGTATGGATGTTAGCCCTGAAGTATACGCACTGTTTGCTAAAGAGAATGGATAATAGAGCACAGCCGGTTCATGCTTACTCGTACATCTAGCAATTAGTCTTCGCTGTATCTTAATTTAGCCTCTACACATAATTTATGGGGTGATTTTTAAAAAATGACTACAAATTCTGTGACACTCCTTTCATCAGGAGGCAAAGTCTATGACTCATCCCCTTTGAATAACAGTAAGATTTTGACTGTTTCAACTAATAAAATAAGGTTATTGACTTTTGAATTTAGGTGATTAAAGTCCATGCAACTTCCTCTTGGTGCTTGGAACATTTGCTCTGCAGAAGCTAGCCCTTGGAATTCAATTGCTATGCTGTAAAAAGCGTAGCCACCTACAGATGTCTGGTGTAGGTCAACAGTCACAACGGAGCTCAGGTTTAGTGCCTGTCATGGGAGCCTGATGATTCCAACCCTCAGCCCTTTGAGTCACCCCCAGCCACTCACAACTTCCCTGATTTTATGGAGCAGCTGTGAAGACATCCCAGCACAAGCCTTCCCAGCTGTACTTTGAATTTCTGACCCACAGAATCCACGAGTCTAATAAAACTGATGTTACTTTATGCCAGTAAGTTCGAGGTGGTTTGTTACACAGCAGTATATAACCAGAACTGCTTAAATGTCTTTAGTGAGTAGGAAAGCCATAAACTTGGAAACAGAAGGAAAGAAGATCTGAAACTAAAAAGAGTTGCCAGGCGTTTAAGCAATAGCACATGTTTTGAGAGAGAAGAAAGATGTTTGTGAAATAAGATGATAAACAAAACCCCTGTACTGTATGTATGTTTAGTTTCACCTTTAATGATCCTAGTAGTACATCGTTCGGCTCTAAAGAGCCCGCTGCCCCTAACATTCACATCAAGTCACTGGTTCTCAGGTTTTGCTTCGTAAACCAGAACCGTGGTGCTCCTGCCCCTATGACTGTGTGTTCGAGAGAAGCTGTAGGGGCTTGAGGCTGAAATTCTGAAATTTAGGCAACAGCTCTTCTGCTAACAAACAAGACCTAAGTCATTCACTAAGACTGTAACAGTCATGCTTGTTCTTGCTGTCTTGTCCTACTTTTAATCTTTTTGTTCAGTCCTTATTTGTAAGTCTGCCAAGGCAAGGAAAATGAATAAAAATAGTAATGAAAAATGCTAGCTTTTAATGCTCTTTTCTGGAATAAAGGCATGGTAGGGAAAATGTAAAATTAAAATCTTGTTGTTTCCCAGCTTCTTTAAAATTTTAATGAAATTTTGCAGTTTACAATGCGTTTTCACGTGTATTTTAAAATATAACTTTCACTGCATTAAATGTAGTAGTATGGCCTGGCCCAGTGGCTGTCTGTTGGATCCTGTCCCATACACCATAAAGGTGGCAGGTTTGATTCCTGTCAGGGCATATACCTAGGTTGTGGGTTTGATCCCTGGGAGGGGCGGGGCGGTTACAGGAGGCAGCTGATAGATGTTTCTCTCTCTTTCTCTCTCCTTTTCTCTCTCTCTCAAATCATTAAATATATCCTTGGGTGAGTATTAAAAAAAATGTAGCAGTTTGCATATGAGATAATGGAAGGGCTGGTTATGTCTTAACCAAGGTCACAAACGCAGACTAGAACTCAAATAAAAGTCTATTGCTCTAAACTTGACTATAAGTATAATTCTAAGCTTCTGCTTTTATCTATTTATAATGTATATTTTAATATTCTTACATTTATAGGTATACAAAATAAAATTTTGATGGAATGATGAAATGCAATATAATGTATCATCTGGATTTATTGCGTTACCAATGTAAAGAATAGATAAATTTCAGAATTTCCTCAATTTACTTCTCAAGGACCCCATCCCTCCTCGCAGATTGTCAATGAGTTTCTATTCTTTCACCGCCTAAATCTATCTAAGAGTTGTTGGATATTACTGAATCCTAAGGGCTTCAGTAAGCATGGAATTCCAAGACAGAGAACAGGGGCCTTAAGAGTTTAATGTTCCCATTTCTTCTTGGCACATGTTGCCAGTATTGTAACTTGTTCTGCACAGTTGCTTATGGACTATCAGGTGTTACTGGCCTTCTAGAAACCTACCTAAAACATGGTATACTCTCATGTTCAGTGTCAAAGAAACTGGTATTTTTTATTGAGATATAATTGACATATAACATTATAATGATTTGGTATGTGTATATGATGTACAATGATTACCACAATAAAGCTAGATAACATCTGTCACCATACGTAGTCACCAAATTATTTTCTCATGACAAGAACTTGTAAGATTTACTCTCTTAGCAACTTATAAATATGCAATACAGTATTACTGACCATAGTCACCATGCTATATGTTATACCCCCATGACATTTATTTTGTATGTGGAAGTTTGTAACTTTTGACCACCTTCAATTATTTCAACTCCCTACCCCACCCCTTCAAGTCCCCAACCCCTAATCCTGTCCATCCCATTCCTCTGCTGCTGGCAACCACTGTTCTGTTCTCTACGTCTGTGTGCTTGTTTTTTATTTGTTGTTTTAGACTCCACATAGCGATCATATGGTATCAGCCATCAGGGGTCTGGGCAGGAGAGGGTGACATGGTCTATGGGTTGTGTGGATATAGGGGAGGTGTATCTAGGGGGTATGTTGAAAGCCCCATACTTAGGTCTGCATGAAGAGGAGAAATAGGGTGACGGCTGTGGGTGCGTGGGTGGGTGGTGACCAAAGCTGACAGCACCAAGTATTACCAGACAAGCTCTCATTCAGGACTCCACTCCTCCTTGCAGGACTTCATTTTCTAATTTCAGAATGTAGTCGTGTCATCAGGGTGCTGTGACCTTGGACCTTAGCAGAAGTTTGACTGAGCCCCACGGTTCTGTACCAGAAAGCCCACGTCCCTGCCTACCTTCTAGGAACCTGCCCCAAACATGAAACATTATGTTCAGTGTCAGGGAAATAGCTCGTTTTCTTTTCTTTTTTTCTACTGGATTCCACAGAGCTTCCAGAATTAGTAAAATATTTATCTAAAAATAGTTCACTGTCAAGAACCTTTAGTGGTTGAACCAACATCTCCAGCCCAGATTTCCCAAATTCCCCAGGTCTTATTTTCCTCTGTCGTTATTAAACTTTTGTCTATAGTTACTTTGGTCCACAAAAAAAATCTCATGAGCTTCTAATGTAAGGGAGCGTGTATCCTCAGTATAGCAGCAAGAATGGTACTTTTAAAATACAGTTTTGGTCATCCCTCTCCTGCAAAGCTTCCCTGGCTTCTTGTCTGTCACAGAAGGAACAAGACGGCCCCCGAGCTCTCCTCCCTGCCACCTCTATCTATCTACAATTAGCCTCTGGTTGCACAGCCCCCTTACTGCTCCAAAATACACCTGGCCAACTCCCACTTCTGGATATTTGCGCTGATATTCCCTGAGCGTGACACACTCTAGCTCTCTGTGACCCACTCCCTTACTTCAAGTCTTACTTTTCTAAGTAAGACCTTCATGACCACCCTATTTAAAATTGCACCTCACTCACAGCACACATACACACCCCACTGCCATTTTTGCAGAAAAAAAGCAAAGAAATGATTTGCTGACTACAGCTGAAGCAGTTGCCTTACTTGTGAAACCCTACTTGGCGGTCCGTGAGGGCCGTCCTTAGGTTTCTTTTTTTTTTCTTTTTTTTAAATTTAATTTTTCTTTATTTTAATATTTTATACCTCCACATTTTTATTTTATTTATTTATTTTTTAATTTTATTTTTGTTTAAAATATTACAGATGTCCCTTTTTCTCCTCAATGACCTGTTCCACCCCGTTCCTTCCCCGGACCTTGAGGCATTTCCAGGCCTAGGTTCCCGTTTGCTTCAGTAGGCACCCAGGCGTTGCAGCCACCTCAGTCTAATGGGCCCCCTGTTTAATTAATTTAACACTATTTCCACAACACTTAGAACGGTGCCTGAACAGCACAGAGGAGGCATTCAAAGTATTTTTGAATTAATTAGTAAAATCTTTAAGAGTGATGGCTAACACTTCTTTTGTAGTTTACAAGGTTCTAGACAGAATGATGTCTCCTATTCTTGTGTATTCTTGTTTAATCCTATCACCAATCCTATGAACTTGGTGCTATTTGGCAAGTTTTATAACTGGGGAGAGAGATTTAGGGATGTTCAGGGGTTGCTCTAGGGCACAGCACTCGGGTGTAGCAGAAATAGGGTGTGAAGAGATGCCATCCGTCTCCATGGCTCATGCTTCCAAATACTGCTCTATATGGGGCCTTTGCTTAACAAATTCTCTGCTCTTAAAAACTGTGCTAATCCCCATTTCACATATTTAGTGGAACTGCACTTCTCTTGAACCTTATTAACTTTCCCTTATCAACATTTGAAAGTAAATCATTTTGAATTTTAATCCGATTTTGGGCAAAGAAGATGATAGGTGACTCCAATGATCTCGTTCTCTTTCTCTGGATATTTGAAAACATGTCAGCCCGATGTCAGTAATGTTTCTTAAGTAAGAATCTCCAGACAGAGGGAAGTAATGACCTTTCATTTAGTGGCCATCCTTCCCAAATTACTAATTTGTGTACTGTACAAAGGTTGCTTACCAGGTTTGCTACTAATACATTTTTGGTGATGAGTCTAAAACCGTGGAAAATAATTATATTATAAAATAATCTTCAATGATTAAAAGGTGAAAAAAAGAATTATTGATATTTTAAATTTTCCTCCATTTTTATATTTTAAAATTTAACTGGAGCCATAATATTATAGAATAAGTGGAATAAGTGAACGGAAGCCTGTATTTCTACAAAATAATAAACATAAAAAGTTCAAACAATAATCCACTGTTGATACCTTTCTCTTTTAATTTAAATTATCTTAATATTTGAAAAGAAATATTTTTTAAACATGAGGGTTGTTTTATAAACAAGTTGAAACAAGCTTCATATATTGATACAAAATAAGTTCTTTCACCTTGTTTCTATCCCTGTTACTTCAAAAGAAAAATTGTAAAGAAAATTTTCATTTAATTCTTCCTGCTCTCCTTTAACATAATTGCCAACAATTTTACTGAACAGCAGAATAATTCATCCTGCTGAACTGGACAGGCAAATTGGCTAAAAATCAAATAAGCTTAGTTGCTTAATGTTAGAAAATTGAAAAGTCTTTTACCATATAATTTGTCAAGAAGCATTTAAAAATCCCAAATTTATTTTGAAAATATGTACAATGTAAATATTAAAAAAATACAATTTTAAAAGGAAAGCTTTGGCTGTTGAGTTATAACTGTACTTAATTTATTAAGAAGGACTCTTTTCACTACCTTCTCTCTCTCTCTCTCTCTCTCTCTCTTTTTAATATTTCTGATTCAAGGAATGGCAGGATGAATTGGTTGATTGCTGCATTGATTGTCAATAATAATTTATAAAGTAGCTACTCTGCAAAATGTGGTGTGCTCACCACAAATGTACATCTAAAAAAAAAAAAAAAAGATAAAGTAAGTTGCCTGCTCCATGTTGTAAAAGTAAAACAAGTTATCATATAAAACAACACTGTAAGTTGAGCACTAAATCATGTGCTAAAGACAACTTCAGGGTATACTGGACTTGTGATTAAAGATGGGTGGTTTAAAACACATTTATCCCTAACCTCTCCCTAAATCCCCACCAAAATAAAGTTAAAAGGGATAGAAAATGTATATGTATATATCTATCTACCTGTATATCTCCACGGGGCAAAGAATAGGGGAGCGATGAAGGCCAACCATAGATCTCAAGCAACTCTGGAAATATAGAGAGCAGACAAGAGCTGATTGCTCAGACATCAGAAATATGAAGCCTGTATAACCTCAGAGAGAACCCAACAAGATACAACATACTGTACAATAAAATGTGCATGAAAACCCTAAAAAAGAGGAAATGTGCTCATTATTAATTACAGGAAAACTATATAAAACAAAATGTTCTAGTTTATCATAGGACTCATACATGAACAACATGGCTATTTTGAAATAAAGTATTCATTGAAAAGTTTCATCTAAACAGAAAATGAATGGGGAAAGAAAAATTGTGTCTGTTTGGGGAGTGGTGAATGTGAGAGAACTAAACTCTAATTTTCATAAGGCAAAATAAATATGTTTAAGTTATGAAAGGTAAACATATAGAAACATATAATTTAAAATATGGACACCAATGTGAAAAGAAACATCTATAGTGGGATTCGGGTGGGTAGGGGCAAATATGAGGAAAGTACTGCATTTCCTTGTTTTTATAGCCCTGGAACATCACTCGTTAGAACATCGTACATTTAATCATTGGAACAAAAAAGAGGGAGAGACTGTAATAAAATGCTAGTTATCAGTACCATTATGTAAAAAATAATTTTAAAGGGGAAAAATATTTAAAAATCCAGTTCAGCTACTAAAACAATCTGGTTTAGGTCCTGCCTCGCTAAGGGAGGCAGTGTGGAGTGATGGACATCTACTGTTCGTGTAATCTCTGACACCTAGATTCCAGCGTGGGCACTTCTCCCCAGATGTGGCAATTGAGTTTGTAATTTGACTTCTTTGATTTTCAGTTTTCTCTTGTGTAAGGTATGTGATGATAAAATATACCACATATGGTTGTAGAGTATTAATGTGATGGTAGCTAAAATAACTAACATAGTATATGGTATATTGTTTCATGTTTAAAATGAAATACTTTTAAAAGAATTCATGATCTGGCTGAGCCTATGGTTTAACTGTTTAGACTGTCTTTTTAGAATCATGTTTTTCGAACAAATAATTAATGTTATCCCTGCTTAAGGCAAACAACAACAATATTCCAAGTTACTTAATCAAATGTCTATCTGCTACCCTTTACAACCTCTTATCACAACACTTAATATCTGTAGAATTTTTAAAAAATCAATTTCTCTTGACCTCAAAATACTTCCTATAGTGATAATGGGTTCCACACAGTTTTAATATTAACTTTGAGCATTGTAGGTATAAAACCAAGAGTTACAACCAGGTGGTTTGTGGTAAATTTTAATGTTATCCTTATGGCTTCAGTGGAAAAAAAAAAAGAGCCTGGGAAAACATTACAGTTTAGGGGGTCTCCCTAAATTACTGAAAATTTCAATGAGCATTAGCTTTGGAAAGAGGGAACAATGGAAGGCAAAGATGAAAAGGAAACCCAAATCTAGTGTGTGTTAATAATTTGTGGAATTAAAGTGCAATGGGTGAAATACAAAGGTGATCAAAGGCTAAAAAGTTCCTGTAATAAATAAAAGAGCAAGAAGCCGAATGCTAATCAGTACTCCATAGACCGTTAAGCAGTTGATATTGTAAACCCAGTACCCTGCCAAGGTCAACTAATTTCTCTAGAGAGCTTGTTTAGTCCTGTCTGTATTTTATGGGAGATAGTGCCAAATAGGATCATTTCCAAACACCAAAGTGACAGGAAAAGAAAATATTTTATTTAACTTAGCACTGAAAATATGTAGAACAAAGCCAGTCAACTCAGATTAAGAGGAGCTCTTTGAAATGAGTGTATGGGGTTCCACAGGTTCTTAGTCGGATCCACCATAGCAAAGATAGAGAGGAAAGCATAAAAATTGGTTTAATATGTTTCACATGACATAGGAGACTTCATAAGGAAATTAAGACCCAAAGAAGTGAGCATTTTTATTCCAGGTTTGATGGAGCATTTTTATCCTATGTTCGATATTGAGGTGACAGATTGGAAACTGAGATTTACATCAGGAAATCTAATCGGATGGGGGAATTTTGCCTACAACATAAGTATAGTTATGTGAGGCATAATGATGTTTTGGTCAATGACAGGTTGCAAAAATGACCGTGGTCCCATCAGATTATAATGGAGCTGAAAAATTCCTGTCGCCTAGTAATGTTTTAGCCATTGCACATTTAGTCAAAGCACAGTGTATTTCACAAATACTTACCATGTGTCACAATAGCCTACAGTGTTCAGTATAGCATACAGTTACAAATGTGAGCCTATGAGCTATAGGGGAACAAAATCTGTAGGTACTCAATAACCACTTACCAGGGAATTAATGCTTTCAGAGGTGGGAATGTGGTCTTATTCCTAGAAAACACTCTTATTTCTACTGTTAGGGAAATATTTTCCAGGTATTTAAAATAAATTTCCTAAGATAAACGCAAACTATGGATTTGACAAACAATTTGAAATTTTAAAAAAATCTCAAGTAGCTGTTTATTTTTTTTTTTAAAGAAAATATTTGCTTTATCATTTTCTAGTCAAACTCAGAAAATTGAAAATGAGACAAATTTTAGGGGCAACGTGTTAAGGAAATTGCCTTGCAGCTCTGAATCATTTTGGCCTAAAGAGCTTGGAGAAGAAATTAAATCAGGTGAGTTTTGAGAAGGCCCTACTGCAGAAAGAACAGCGAGGGCAGGCTGCTCTGTTAGGATCTTGGGGGGCTCTGAGCCAGGCAGCCAGCTGGAGAGATTGTATATTCCAGGCTTCACTGAAGCCTGATAATCAGCATTTTAAGTGTCTTCCAGGTGATACTAATGGGAACTAAGATGATAATTTCTCTTGGTAAAAGAAAGAAAAAAATAAAAATTTGTTTATCATAGGCTTGATTTGGGACCTAGTGTGGTCAAAACTAAATCCAGCTGCTCGGCCATTCGGCTATAGTGTGTGCTGTGTTCTTCCTGCTCCCTTGGGGAGGAGAGGCTGCTTCTTCTCTAACAAAGCTTCTGAGTTCTAGGACATCCACAGAGAAATCCTTTTGCAAGCATTGATTTTAATAAAAGGTGATAAATATGGGGCTCGATGTTGAGGTGACAGATTGGGAAGTGAGATTTACATCAGGAAATCCAATCTGATTGGGGAATTTTGCCTACAACATTTTCATTTGGAGTAGAGATATTTATTGCACAACTAGAAAAAAAGAGTACCCCTGAAAATATTTTTATGTGAAAACTTGTAATTTAAAGGGAGAAATGAATGCCACAAAATCACTATGGTTCTCTGAGCAGTTAGTTGCAATGGTAAGTATCATTTTTGGTATTCTGGCATGTATGAACTTTGTTTTCTTACTAAGTATAATCATGTTTTATTCACTTTCTACTTACAGTCACACATAGGTTCTCTAGCATAGGAACTCTTTTTTAAAAGGTGTGTTTTTTTAATGTAAAAAAATAATGTTAATATTTTTTCTGGGTAAGCTATTTAGTCTAAAACCACAGATAACCAAAAAGTAAAATAAATACCTTTAAAGAGGCATCTCAGATATGAATTTCAAATACATTTGTGTGCCTGTGCATGCATGAACTCATTTATGTAATATATACAGATTCTGAAGCACTTTAGGATGGCTAGAAAAGGTTTTTTAGATTTTTAAAATTTATTTAAAAACTTCAGTTTATTTAAATAAACAAATTTTTCAATTTATTTAAAAACTTTTTTTTTCTCCAAAGTTCCTACCTATTCTAAATCATATGAATTGGCAAATAGAATTATGGGCAGATCCACAGAAAGATTAAGTAATCAGCCAGGGTTTTGATAGGCTAGGGCAGATGTAGCATTATCTTATGGAGAAGTTTATAGCCATTGAATGAAGAAATAAGATGCCATCAAGGATGCAAATGGGGGAGGTGGTTTCACCTCGAGCCACCTAACAGATTATAGAACTTGTTTATGAATTTACATTCCTACCACCTACACTACCCAAGGCTCCCAGAAGTATTATGAGGAAAAAGAGAGAGGAAATTTGTATATTACTGGGGCAATATACACGAGTCTGGTCAAAGATAGAGCGTTCAGGAGGAATATTTGAAACATCCTCTAGAAGAGTTTAGTCTTTAGTCATGTTTTTAAGGATGTAGGTAGGGATCAGAGGTTGATAGAACACAGAGAACATTCAGATGGAATGAATTGAAATGACCTATGGAAAAAATAGTAACAAAAGTAAATTAGTTTAGATAAAAAAGGAAGGCCTTTTGCTGGGTACAATGAGAAATTAATATGTTAAGATTAAGGTGGGAATTGATGCTGGAGTGAAGAATCTGAAGCCTGAATTTAATATGCTAAGCAAGACCAATGGCTAAGGTAAATTTTTTACAGTTAAAATAAAGGCCAATTGTCACAGTTTGGCAAGTTCACTAGCTGTACCAAATCCATTTCCACAGCCAAACCACATTTCCAGCTTCCTCTGCAGTTAGGTGTGGCGAACGGACAGAGTTTGGGCCAGTGGGAGGAGAGTAGAAGTGACATGTGGTCCTTCCATGTCTGGCCTGCACACCCTCCCCTGTGAGATCCTCCATGATCTTCCCTCCGTTGCCTGTTGGAAAGTGATGCTCAGAATGATCTTGGAAGTGAAATGTTGAAGATGATCCAATACCTGAGCCTGAATCCATGGATGAAATGACTGTGTGAAGTTGACATCTCCTCTCAGAACAAGAAACACAAAGCAGTGAGCTGTATATGAACAAAAAATAATCTTCTATAGT
Organism: Miniopterus natalensis; assembly: GCF_054644295.1. Classification (NCBI taxonomy): domain Eukaryota; kingdom Metazoa; phylum Chordata; class Mammalia; order Chiroptera; family Miniopteridae; genus Miniopterus; species Miniopterus natalensis. The sequence goes on along the minus strand of NC_142086.1, from coordinate 14,981,163 downwards.
GTGTGTAGTCACAGGAATTTTAAGTGTATTGTTGTAGGAGGTAGCTGCCTAGCTAATACACACAATAGAGTACATTATAGGTTTATTCAGGAGTGTTATATACTTGAATTGAGAAAGGGAAACAAGATAAAGAGTTGAATTTTCAATTAATTAATATTTATAAGAGAGGCTTCTATAAAGGCATTTACATGTTTCTATCTCTCTCTCCCAATGTAATTACTTACATCTTAAAAGATGATTGTATTTTGACATTAAGCTTGTACTGGTAATTTCTCTATTTTGTACCTGATGAACTGCACCACTGTCCTTGGTTTCCCTGTAAAGAGGCTGTGAGTTTCCATGATGAGATGAATGGCAATGCACTTTGACAGAGAAAATCAGGGTCCCTGAATAGTTAAAGGTAAAGGGAAATGGTTAAGCGTGAGGCAGTTAATGAACAGAGGCGATTTGAAGAGGGAAAGAACTAAAGTGGTGATGGGAACAAAATGAAGTATCATAAACAGAGCTGAGCCTAACCCACAATTATTTGGTACCTGGAGAATTTATAAGGTTAAGGACCATCAAGCAAAAAAAAAAAAAAAAAAGGAAAGAAAATGTATATGGAACCAAAAAAGACCCCGAATAGCCATGGCAAACTTAAGTTGGAGGGGTCACAATACCAGATATCAAGTTATACTACAAAGCCACTGTAATCAAAACAGCCTGGTACTGGTTCAATAACAGACATATCAATCAGTGGAACAGAACAGAGAACCCAGAAATTGACCCACGCCATTATGGTCAATTAATATTTGATAAAGGAGGCAAGAACATACAAGGGAGTAAAGACAGTCTCTTCAGTAAATGGTGCTGGGAAAATTGAACAGGTACATGAAAAAAAATGAAACTAGACCACCAACTTACACCATACACAAAAATAAACTCAAAATGGATAAAAGACTTAAATGTAAGACATGAAGCCATAAAAACCCTAGAGGAAAACATAGGCAGCAAGATCTCAGACATCTCTTGTAGCAATATGTTTGCTGATACATCTCCCAGGGCAAGAGAAGCTAAGGAGAAAATAAACAAATGGGACTGCATCAAAATAAAAAGCTTCTGCACAGCAAAAGAAACCATCAACAAAATGAAAAGGGAGCCCACTGTGTGGGAGAACATATTTGACAATGACACATCTGATAAAGGGTTAATATCCAAAATATATAAGGAACTCATACAACTTAACAAAAGAAGACAAACAATCCAATTTAAAAATGGGCAAAGGACCTAAATAGACACTTCTCCAAAGAGGACATACAGATGGCCAAGAGACATATGAAAAAATGCTCAACATCGCTAATCATCAGAGAGATGCAAATTAAAACCACAAAGAGGTATCACTTCACACCTGTCAGAATGGCTCCATCAACAACAAGTCAACGAACTACAAGTGCTAGTGAGTGTGGAGAAAAGGGCAATACACTGCTGGTGGGAATGCAGACTGGGGCAGCCACTGTGGAAAGCAGTATGGAGGCTCCTCAAAAAATTAAAAGTTGACCTCCCATTTGACCCAGTGATCCCACTTCTAGGAATATATCCTAGAAACACCAATCAGAAAGAACTTATGCACCTCTATGTTCATAGCAGGGCAATTTACAATAGCTAAGATCTGGAAACAGCCCAAGTGCCCATCAGTAGATGAGTGGATAAAAAAAGCTGTTTACACCATGGAATACTATGCAGCTGTAAAAAAGAAGGATCTTTTATCCTTTGGGACAGCATGGAGGGAACTAGAGAGTATTATGATAAGTGAAATGAGCCAGTCAGAGAAAGACAAGTACCACATGATCTCACTTTTATGTGGAATCTAATAAACAAAATAAACTGATGAACAAAATGGATCCAGAGGCATAGAAGCATGGAACAGACTGAGGGATCTCAGAGGGAAGGTGGGCAAGGGGGAGTGGGTGGGGAGAGATTAATCAAAGAACTTATATGTTTATAAGCATAACCCATGGACATAGACATTGGTCTGGGGAAGGCCTGAGGGTGGGGTGGATGTGGGGTTGGAGGGGATCAATGGTGGTAAAAAGAGGGCACCTGTAATATTTTCAACAATAAAGATAAACTTTAAAAATAAATTAATTAATTAATTAATTAATAAATAACTATAAGCCAGATTTTTAATGCAAAAAAATAAAAAATAAAAAGAAAAGTCCATGGGTTTTATTGATTGGTGTCTTAGATTGATGCTTTTCAAACTTCTTTATATTATGACACATAGAAAATCATACTATGTAAAACACACAGTTGGGGAAACAGGTATGTTTGTTAATGACTAGAAATAACAGGCTAGTGGCTCATGGCCTGAGGACAACTTTGGTGGTTAAATAAGCCCATGGAGAAAAGCCTTCTGCTGATCACTGCTGACCAGAAACATTAGCTTTCAGCTATTACATATGCAAGAAATAAACTACTAGTGTGTTTTATGTACATATATAGAACACCAATGAATGTTGGGTCTTGTTACAGCTTTCAGGAATATTTTAACTAAAACACAACTCAAGGATTAAAATGATCATTATTTCACCTCACCTATATCACATTTGCAGCAAATGGTGTGTCTCTGTTGGAAAGCTCTGCCTTAGAGCACCCAGGTCATTCATTAGATAAATGAATGTGATAAGAATATGCGGAACAGCCTTCCTTTGCTTTATCATTAAGTGCTTCTAGTTAATTAAGGGACCATATTTTATAAAAGAGAACTAACATTTATTAAATTCCTATTATTAGAACCCTGGTACTTACTATTAGCACCATTCTGAGATACTGTTCATACTTGTCTTATGTAGGTTTATGCAAAAATTCAAGCCTAATTTTCTGATATCATGTCTATCCATTTCCCCATGTTTTACTTGGTCCGTCTCTACCGATACACAATCCAGCAGGATAACTCTTGTCTCAGGGCATATCAATTAGCTAGTTTTAATTAAAACCATCAGAAAATGCAACTTGACAGTAATAATAATAAATAGGGGATCCATTTAACTTGGTAGTCCAAATTCAGGTATACTTGGGTTTCGTGATCCAAGGCTTCAAACATACCACCATTTTTCCGTTCTGCTTTTCCTAGTTGGCCCATTTCTAAGTCTCTTTGTAGTACTACCAGTCAGCTTCAATTTTATATTATTATTATTATTTATTTTCTTTTGGTGCCATTACCTGGAATTGAACTGGCAACATTCAGGGCACAGGACTAAGCCCAACAAACTGAGCCACACCAGCCAGGGCTAATTTTATATTAACACACAATGCATCAAAGGAGAGTCCACTACTCTGCTCACAGGAAAGTCCCAATATTGGCTCTGATTGATCTTATTGTTCCAGTTTGGGTCATGTGCCAATCTCTGAATCAGTCACTTTGGCAAAAGAATGGAAAGCATTGATTAGCCTAAGATCAGTTGTCTGAGGCAGTCCTGGAGCTTTGGGTGGATTCAACATATGATCTAAGAACGGGGAAAGAAGGAAAGCTACCCTGAAGGCTGTGGTTTCCCAAAGAACACAGTACAGGAAAAAAATTCCAAGGCATTCTCTTGTTTCCCATCTTTTGTCTCTGAGTTTCCCACAGCTGAGTTTCCCTACCTAGTTTCACCTAGACCTTTCCTTTCATAATTCCTTTTCTTGACCATTTGATCTTATAACTTTAAGAACCCCAACCTTGCATTCCCAAATCTCATTTTCTCTGAAGGTAGGTATTCATTTTATTCATCACTCTGTCCAAATTGCCTTCCATTCCAATAAAAAAAATTTCAATAGGAAGAGCTTTGTGCTCCTCTTTCCCCCAAAGAAACACACTTGAAAAAAGTTGACTAATATTTAATGTACAAGTAACAACTTGTAATGCCTATGTATAACATTCAAGGGCAAATATTGCACAGAAATACAAAACTGGTAAAGAAATTTTAGAAGCCTTCTTGAGAGGACGTGTTTTTTACCAGATTATAGAGAATAGGATTTAAACAAAGTATAAAGGCCTAGTAACAAGCTCTGGCCCATCCTGAGAAGTTCTTCGTATTTTTGAGTCTTTTCAAACATTATGATGTAGAGAGCGTTGAACTAGCTGCACAGTACTATGCAGCTGATGATGATGATGATCACATTTTGTAGGTTATATGTGAGGTCTTCTAAAGTGCTAGACAAATGTTAAGCAGCATTGGATAATATCTGTCAGCAAAGCACTATTAATACACGCTCTCAGACAGCTTCTGCCTAATCATTCAATAGTTCTTTTGAACTGGATAACTTGCCAGGAAGTGGTCTGGGTTGTGGGAATGTAGAGATGAATAATACTGTTCCTCAGCCTTCAAATAGTTCTTAGTTTAGTGGCAGACACAGACATATAAACAAACACTGATAACACAGAGTGATTCATGCAACAATAGATATATTCACAGTGTTATGGAAGCAGTGTTGAGAGCACAAAATTTCTTTGGTCAGGATTAGAAAATTTATCCCTGGTAGCTGGATACCATAATATTGTAATAATTGAACATAATAATTCAACGTAAGTTTTTCGGGAATGATACAGAACTTATTATAACAAATTAAGAGAGAAAGGTGGTTAATTTGATTGTAAGAAAGGTTGAAGTTTGAAGAATATTTTTGGCCTCTGTTTGTAGGACAGAGATGGAAGACAAAAAGACAGGCTAGACGTTCTTAAGACTTCTATGTGATTTAGACCTTTTTAAAGCACGTGTTCAATGGACAAAACTGCATCCATAAAAGGACATACAGAACATGGTGATAATTAAAATTAAATAAAGCAGTGTTGTGGTTTTGTTAAATTTATGTTTGTTAAGTAACACCCCCGGGTGTCAGTGTGGGATGGTGAGCCATGTTTCAACAAGACTGAAAAGGAAAGTAAAATAGAGAAGTTTATTACTCATGGGTCCTGGTGCAGGTACACAGCATGCCTAGAGGGGCCACGTGGGGAGGTCAAGACAGGATGTAAGCAGAGAGAAAGGGGTGTTAGGCAAGGGGGAGTGCAGAATAGTCCTTGGGTACAGTCCTGGACTAAGGCTGGATTGGTCACTTCAAATAAAAAAGAGCTGCATTTTGGTAAACCTTGGGAGATGGGGAACAGCTGATTGCTCACTTAATTTTCATTCCTTTTCAGGTTTTCTCTTTTTTTTTTTAATAATTTTTAAATTTTATTTTTGTTTAAAATATTACAGATGTCCCTTTTTCTCCCCAATGACCTGTTCCACCCCATCCCATCCCCCTCTCCAGTCACTCTCCCCACCATTGTCCATGGCCTTGGGTTGTGCATATATGCATATAAATTCTTTGGTTACTCTCTCCCCCTCCACCCACCCACCCACCCTCGTCCATCCCTCTGACATTCGTCAATCTCATCTATGTGTCCATGTCGTTGAATCTATTCCTGTCCATCAGCTTATTAAGCTCTTTAGATTCTATGAATAAGAGAGATCATGTGATGTTTGTCTTTCTCTGCCTGGCTTATTTCACTTAGCATAATTCTCTCCAGGTCCATCCATACTGCACCAAAGGGTATGAGATTCTTCCTCTTTACAGCTGCATAGTATTCCATGGTGTGAATGTCCCACAGCTTTTTTATCCACTCATCTACTGATGGGCACTGGGGCTGTTTCCAGATCTTAGCTATTGTAAACTGTGGTGCTATGAACATCGGGGGACATATATTCTTTCTGATGAATGTTTCAGGATTCTTAGGATACATTCCTAGGAGTGGAATCACTGGGTCAAAAGGCAGCTCCATTTTTAATTTTTTGAGGAACCTCCATGCTGTTTTCCATAGTGGTTGCACCAGTCTGCGTTCCCACCAGCAGTGTACCAGGGTTTCCCTTTTCTCCACATCTCACCAGCACATATCCTTTGTTGATTTGTTGATGGAGCCATTCTTACAGGTGTGAAGTGATACCTCATTGTGGTTTTAATTTGCATCTCTCTGATGATTAGCAACATTGAGCATTTTCTCATGTGTCTCTTGGCCATCCATATGTCCTCTTTGGAGAAGTGTCTATTCAGGTCCTTTGCCCATTTCTTAATTGGGTTGTTTGTCTTCCTCTTGCTGAGTAATATGAGTTCTTTGTACACTTTGGACATTAGCCCCTTATCAGATACATCCTTGGCAAATAGGTTTTCCCAGACAGTGGGGCTCCTTTGTATTTTGAGGCTGTTTTCTTTTGCTGTGCAGAAGCTTTTTAGTTTGATGTAGTCCCATATGTTTATCTTTTCTTTTATTTCTCTTGCCCTAGGAGATGTATCAGTGAAAATTCCACTACCTGGGATGTCTGTGACTTTACTGCCTATGTTTTCTTCCAGGATTTTTATGGTTTCGTGACTTACATTTAAGTCTTTTATCCATTTTGATTTTATTTTTGTGTGTGGTGAAAGTTGGTGGTCTAGTTTCATTTTTTTGCATGTATCTGTCCAATTTTCCCAGCACCACTTATTGAAGAGACTGTCCTTACTCCATTGGATACTCTTGTCTCCTTTGTCAAATATTAACTGACCACAATGGTGTGGGTCTATTTCTGGGGGTCTCTGTTCTGTTCCATTGATCTATATGCCTGTTGTTGTACCAATACCAGGTTTTTTTTTATTACAGTGGCTTTGTAATAGTTTGAAGTCTGGTAATGTGATCCCTCCCACTCTGTTCTTTTTTCTCAAGATGGCTGCAGCTATTCGGGGTCTTTTTTGGTTCCACATAAATTTTCTAAATGTTTGTTCTAGGTCTGTGAAATATGCTTTTGGTATTTTAATAGGAATTCCATTGAATTTATAAATTACTTTGGGTAGTATGGACATTTTAATGATATTAATTCTTCCAATTCATGAGTATGGTATATTCTTCCACTTATTTAAATCTTCCTCTATTTCTTTTTTCAGTGTCCTGTAGTTTTCCGAGTACAGGTCTTTTACATCCTTGGTTAAGTTTATTCCTAGGTATCTTATTTTTTTATTTGCAATGGTAAGTGGTATTGCTTTTTTAGTTTCTCTCTCTGAAAGTTTATTGTTGGTGTATAAGAATGCCATTGATTTCCGGATGCTGATTTTGAATCCAGCTACCTTGCCAAATTCGTTTATCAAATCTAGTAGTACTTTGATGGAGTCTTTAGGGTTTTCTATGTACAATATCATGTCATCTGCAAATAATGACAGTTTTACTTCCTCCTTTCCAATTTGGATACCTTTTATGTTTTCTTCCTTTCTGATGGCTATGGCGAGGACTTCCAGTACTATGTTGAATAAGAGTGGTGAAAGTGGACATCCCTGTCTTGTTCCTGTTTTTAATGGAAATGGTTTTAGTTTTTGCCCATTGAGTATGATGTTGGCTGTAGGTCTGTCATATATGGCCTTTATTATGTTGAGGTATGATCCCTCTATTCCCACTTTGCTGAGAGTTTTTATCAGAAATGGGTGCTGGATTTTTTTGAATGCTTTTTCTGCGTGTATTGATATGATCATATGATCTTTGTCCTTCATTTTGTTTATGTGATGTATCACATTTATTGATTTGTGAATGTTGTACCAGCCTTGCATCCCCAGAATAAATCCCACTTGGTTATGATGTATGATCTTTTTAATGTATTGCTGGATCCGGTTTGCTAGTATTTTAGTGAGGATTTTAGCATCTATGTTCATCAGGGATATTGGCTTGTACTTTTCTTCCTTTGTAGTATCTTTATCTGGTTTTGGGATTAGGATGATGCTGGCCTCATAAAAAGAGTTTGGGAGTTTTGCCTCCTCTTGAATTTTCTGGAATAGTTTGAATAGAATAGGTGTTAATTCTTCTTTGAATGCTTGGTAAAACTCACCTGTAAATCCATCTGGTCCTGGACTTTTGTTTGCTGGGAGTTTTTTGATTACTGCTTCAATTTCATTAGTTGTTATTGGCCTATTCCAGTTCTCTGCTTCTTCTTGATTCAGCTTTGGAAGGTTGTATGCTTCTAGGAATTTGTCCATTTCCCCCATGTTGTCCAATTTGTTGGTATATAATTGCTCACAATATTTTCTTACAATCCTTTGTATTTCTGTTGGGTCAGTTGTTATATCACCTCTTTCATTTCTGATTTTATTTATTTGGGCCCTCTCTCTTTGTTTCTTAGTGAGTCTGGCTAAAGGTGCATCAATCATATTTACCTTTTCAAAGAACCAGCTCTTGGTTTCATTGATTTTTTGTATTTTTTTTTAGTCTCTATGTCATTAATTTTTGCTCTGATTTTTATTATTTTCTTCCTTCTACTTCCTCGGGGTTTTTCTTGCTGTTCTCGTTCTAGTTCTTTTAGTTGTTGTGTTAGATGGTTCATTAGATCTTTTTCTTGTTTCTTGAGATAGGCCTGCAATGCTATGAATTTTCCTCTCAGGACTGCTTTCGCCTTGTCCCATAATGTTGGGTTGTTCTCTGTTCATTTTCGTTACTTTCCATGAAGTGTTTGATTTCTTCCTTGATCTCATTGGTAACCCATTCATTGTTTAATAACATGCTATTTAGCCTCCATGTGTTTGAATAATTTTGAGGTTTTTTTTATAGTGGTTGATTTCTAGTTTCATGGCATTGTGATCCGAGAAGATGCTCGATATGATTTCAATCTTCTTATATTTGTAGAGACTTGCCTTGTCCCCTAACATGTGGTCTATTTTTGAGAATGTTCCATGTGCACTTGAGAAGAATGTGTATTCTGTTCCTCTGGGGTGAAATGTTCTGTAAATGTCAATTAAATCCTTTAGGTCTAGTGATTCATTTAAGGTCTGTGTTTCCCTGTTGATTTTTTGTCTTTATGATCTGTCCAATGCTGACACTGGGGTGTTAAAGTCCCCCGCTATGATTGTGTTGCTGTCAATCTCCCCTTTAAAATCCCCCAAGAAATTTGTTATATATTTAGGTGCTCCTATATTGGGTGCATAAATGTTTATAAGGGTTATTTCCTCCTGTTGGATTGATCCCTTTAGTAATATGCAGTGACCATCTTTGTCTCTTGTTACGGCCTTTATTTTGAAGTCTGTTTTGTCAGAAATAAGAATTGCTACTCCAGCTTTCTTTTCCTTTCCATTTGCATGGAATATTTTATGCCATCTCTTCACTTTTAGCCTGCGTGAATTGTTTACTCTAAGGTGGGTCTCTTGTAGACAGCATATATTTGGGTCCTGTTTTCTTATCCATTCAGCTACCCTTTGTCTTTTGATTGGACCATTTATTCCATTTACATTTAAGGTTACTACTGATATCAACTTACTTAATGCCATTTTTCCCCTTTATGCTGATGTACCTTTCCCTCACTATTCCTTCTTTTTCTTAAAACAGTTCTTTTAGCATTTCTTGCAATGCTGGTTTGGTGGTACTGAACTCCTTTAGCCTTTTTTTTTTTTTTTGTCTGGGAATCTCTTTATTTCACCTTTAATTTTAAATGATAGCCTTACTGGATAAAGCAATCTTGGTTTCATGTTCTTGCTTTTCATTACTTGGAGAACTTCATGCCACTCCCTTCTGGCCTGAAGATTCTCTGTTGAGAAATCAGCTGTCAGCCTTATGGGGGTTCCCTTGTAGGTCACTGCTTGTCTCTCTCTTGCAGCCTTTAATATTTTCTCTTTGTCCTTGACACTTGCCATTTTAATTATGATGTGTCTTGGAGTGGGTCTCTTTGGGTCCCTCTTGTTTGGAACCCTCTGTGCTTCCTGAACTTGTGTGGCTTTTTCCTTCACCAGCCTAGGGAAGTTTTCTATAATTATTTCCTCCACCAAGTTCTCTATCCCTTGCTCTCTTTCCTCCCCCTCTGGCACTCCTATAATGTGAATGTTGTTTCGCTTCATATTGTCCCAAAGCCCCCTTAGACTGTCCTCATGCTTTTTAAGTGTTTTTTCTTTTTGCTGCTCTGATTGTGTGACTTTTTTGACCTTGTCTTCTAAGTCACTTATTCTATCCTCTGCTTCATTGAGCCTGCTTTTAATTCCTCCCAGTGCATTGTTGATATTAGATACAGCATTCTTTATCTCTGAGTTTTGTTTATGGTATGTATCTCTTTTTTTGTTTTCACTAAGGTCCTTGATCTTATCATCTAGTGTCTTCTTAAGTTCCTTGAACACCTTCATCATCCATACTCTGAGCTCCGTTTCTGATAACTTGCTTAACTCCATCTCATCAAAGTCTTTTCCTGGTGATTTTTCCTTTTCTTTAATTTGGGGGTTGTTTCTTTGTCTCCCCATTTTGGTAGGTCTTAGTGTCTGTATCTATATATTAGATATATTTGCTGTCTCCCAGTCTTGTGGAATGGAATTTTATTCTGTGGGTCCAGTGGAGCCCAAGGGTGTGTTTTCCTTATACTTCTGAGCTCTTTGCTCTAGGTGTGACCCTCTTGTGGGTGTCTCTTTTGTGGTTTCTTTGTTCTCCTGTTGTGGTTGGGTCTAGGTTGTCGTTGATCAGTCCTTGGGAGGACCCTCCTCTCAGGTTGGCTAACTCTGTCCCAGCCCCAACCTCATGATGTAAGCTGTTGTATGGGTGCTGGCAAGGCAGGACAATACACAACTAAACTTCCAGGAAACAAGAGGTGTCTTACAAAATATCTTGACAGTCCAATGAAAACAACCCACATGGAAATAGAACTGGGAGAGTGAAGGGAGAACACACACACAAATGCTTAAAAAAAGAAGAGAGAAAGAAAAGTAATGCTTAGAGAGAGAGAGATGTATATTGTTGTTAATACTGGTGAAAATTTTGAAAATAATAATAAACTAAAATGTAAAAAATAGAGAAGATACTGGGAGATAACAGAAGCAGAGAAAAGATTCTGAAAGAAGGGCCAGCAAAAAATTAAGGGAGAGAATAGGAATAGAATAATAGGTGAAAATGAGAAAACAAAAATACAATAAAGAGAATAAGAGAAACTAACAATCGGACAGGAAGACAGAAGGGTGTATAATGAAAGAATGAAAGAAAAGTAGAAAAAGAAAAAAGAAAAAGAAAAAAAAGTTATGCCAGTGGATGGAGAGGAGAGAGATAAATCCCAGGCAGGGAGGGAGTCTGGTAAGAGATTTGGGGGAAACTATAGAAGAAAGCTGTAAACTTGGTTATAATGATAAAGTCCCAGTCGTTAAGCAGGGATATCAAGAAAGTCTTGATTGTAGAAGCAAAAATAAAACAAAACAAAGCAAATAACCAAAACCACGCTAAAAACAAGCTAAGTGAGACAAAATTCTTTTATTAAAAAGAGAAAAAAAATTTAGTTAAAAAATGTTTAAAAAAAATTTTTTTTAAAAATTATTATCAAATTTAAAAAAGAAGAAAAAACAAATAAATTTCCTCCCCTTTCTCTTCTTCCTAAGGAAAAAAGAGAAAAAACAAACAAACAAACACACGAACAAAAAAAAAACACCCCAAAACAAAACAAAACAAAACAACAAAAAAAACAGAATAAAAAAGACAGTCAATCAGGTGGGTTTCTTCTGGGAAACTTATGTTGTCTGAGGTTCTCTGTTTTGTGGGCTGATTTCAGTTCTCCTGGGAGGTACTTGTGTAGCACCCAATGTGAGGAGCCGTCTAGGTTTGGCTCTGGTGTCCTTAGGTAGATGGTTGATCTGAGGCTCTCCATGGACTACCTCCTTTTGTCAGGTGTTTTGCAACCTTGTAGTTGCCTCGTCTTGCTCCAGAGTCCTCTGTAGAGTCTTTAGGGTGCAGGGTGGCTAGTGTAGCCCAGGGTGTCACTCCCCTTAGAGGTGTCACTGTCAGATGCTCACTTTGCGGGAGTTAGTCTCTGCTCCACAGCCAGCTCCTCAGTCCCTACCCTGTCCTCTGATTCTAGTTCCTCAGGCTCTGTCCTGCTGCAGCTTCAGGATGACTTCAGCCTGTTGCCTTTTCTGTATGGGCCGTTTCGGCAGCCCGGGCTCAGTGGGTTCGATTAAGAACACATTCTAGTGAGCCCTTTGCCTGCGCAGACCCCAGCAGGAATTTTCAGCATTTCCTCCAGCTCCCAAACAACAGTCCCTGAGAGTCTTATTCTTGCAAAGTCCTCCTGTGAGCTGCTCTCCCTTCCCCTCAGGACTGTGCCCTGCGGGGGTGTCTGGGGCCTCAGTGAGCGGGACCCGCCCCTTTCCTGTTGGGGGCGGGGCTCCTGCTGCAGGAGAGGCTGGCGGGCCCCGCCCCTCCCTGCTCAGCTCTGGTTGGCTGGTCGCACCAGGCCCGCCCCTCAGACCGTCCACTGTGCAGGCCCCGACCCCAGCCTCCGCTGGTCTGTTCCCCAGTGCAGGCCGGGAAGGTGGGAGCCAGTTCCCTGATCAAACTCACAAACGTACAAAGCAACACACAGGCAGAGAGTCTGCCCTGCAAGGTCCCGCCGCCCGCGCACCAAGGCCCCCAGCGGGAGGGGACCCAAAGTCAGCTCCACGCAGCTCCCCACACCGCTGGTCTCAGCAAAGCTGGGGCGGCTTCACGGGCCACCACAGCGTCCCTCAGGGCTGGTCGCAGATCCCAGCCTCTGGGCACTGGGAGCTCAGGGCGGGAGGGCTCCTCTCCTCCCCCACCCCCACAGATTCAGCGCTTTCTGGGGCTCAGCACAGTGCCCCACAGGGAGGCAGGGGGTCCCCGTGTGCAGCTGCTCAGCGCAGTCCTCTGGTCCCTCACCACTCGGGTGCCACAGACCTTGGGACAGCCTTCCCTCTGTCGGCGCCCCCAAGCACTAGACACCGGTCGCAGCCGCCACTAGAGACTTTGTTTCCTTGGGAGGCACCGATCCCTCCGGGACTCACTGCTCCCTGGGGTCCCTCTGCCCTGTGCGCGGGGCGCTCCTCCCCCCTCTCTGCTCTGGGTGTGGGGTCCCCGCTTTTGAATGCCGCCCACACTCCCGAGGGGAGGGAGCTTTGCGGCCTCCAGGCCTTGGGGCTCGGAGCCCAGCACAGGCTTCAGGGGGTCTCCCCCTTCCTACGCCCCCTCTTACCGGACTCCGTGATGTGTCTTCAGTGCCCCCGACTCGCACCCTGTCCACTCAGGTGTGTGTCTCTGGTTTTTTCAAGCTGGCTCCGGAGGATTTTAGGAGGAAATTGAGCCCGTGGCTGGGAGCGGGCCTCTGCGGCGTCTCACAGCGCCGCCATCTTCCCTCTCACAATGGGCCCTTTTCAGGTTTAACGGATTTGAAATAATGGGCGAGGCCACGGTAAGCTCTGAACAAAGAAAATTTATCCACTAGACTCTTTTATGGGGATACATAAAACATAAAGTTTACTGCACAAAACTGGCAAGAGCCAGTGAATCGAGGGCACGCAAATACTGAACAAAATGATTCTTGATGTTTGCAATTCCATTGCTTCGTGTTATCAGCAGTGCCCGGACCTGAATGGTCAACAGTTTATAAACAGGTGTTAGCAAAAAAATAATAATAATAATTCATTTCTGTAGATTCTTTTAAATTTTAAAAATGAACTTTATGTTAATTAACACCAACTTTACAATCATTCAAGTTGTGTATATATTTTTTGGGGACACCTTATATATATATTTTTAAATTTAGGTATATCTCAACAGAACAGGAGCACAACAATGTATTTATACAATAGATTTGTGTGTAAAATGCATAATTCTAGGAGAGGAAATTTAGAAAATAAATGAAAGTATAGAGAAAGTCTTTCAAGCAGATCATAACTATTCTGCCAGTGTCTGGGCAGAACTCAGTCCATGCAAACTTCAGCCAATGGAGAGCCAGATAAATGTTGCAAATGTTACAATGTAATTGCAGACCTTTTGCAATGTTTTCCATGCCTTGCATTCATTTACTTCAGCAACCAGATAATTTTAAATAATTATCTTGGGTTTAGTGGCTAGCAATAAATTATTTTGACTTAGAGATTTTCTGCAGCCCACCAATTTTTATTTTTTTTTTGGTTTAAACATAAAACAAAATATGTTTATTCTATATATTTTTTTCTGTCATTCTCTCCCTTATGGGACAATTCCCCTCTTCTTTCTTACTAGACCTCCAACTCCAGGCCACAAATCAGAAACATTAATCTCCCCTTGTCTCTGATTAATTGTTTGCTTTGTTATTTGGGCATTCCATCAACATGAATCATTAAGAATTCCTTAACAATTTCCTCCTTGTGTTTAATCTGCTTATTAAGTGTGTTTACAATTATTCTTCTACTTTCATCATGCTACCAGCTTATTGCATTTGACTTTACTGATTTACGGTTTCTTCCTCAAGGGCTTCTCTCTTCTTAGGCTCTGTTCAATTAAATTCTTTCAGATATAATCAACCTGTTCATACATTGGGACTTTAGTGACTAATGCTCCAGTTAGGTTGGAGTTACTGAAAATGTGTATTGTAAAACACTTTCTGATATTTTCTGAATGCCTGTTATTTCATTACACACAATAGAGATACAATTAATTATTTTAAAAGAGAATTAAGTGTATTAGGTGCATGCTTCAAGCCACTAAAACATACTTCAATAGAAGAGTGTAGCTAAAGATTTTCCCAGCAGGGACTTAGAAGGCTGGGGTTCTCACTGTTTTATAGTATTTCTCAAACTTTAATGTGCATATAAGTCATCTGGGAACCTTGTTAAAATACAGATTCAGATTCAGGTCTGGGGTGGACCACAAGATTCTGCTTTTCTGACCAGCTCCCAGGTCTGTAAGACTTTAAAGCTGTGGGTCTCAGTTCTGACTACATATTAGAATCACTTGATAAGTTTATAGAAAAATGGAGGGTGGGGAGTGGGAATAAAGAGTCATGTCCCCAAACAGGTAAACCTGAATCTCTACGGGTGGAGCCTGGGCATACTTAGGCCTGGCTTCTCTGCTGACAGGATGTGCACTTAAGGTTGAGAACATTTTTCTCAAGGTTGTGGACTTGCTGAAAGTCTGTCCTACTAATGAAATGGAGTGTTGCAATATTGAAAAAACAAAAAGAAAGAAAGAAAGAAGAAGAAGGCTGGTGCTCTTGTCTGGAATCTAATATTTCTTAGTTTCAAGATTTTTAAATCTTTAAAAATATATTTTAGCTTATATGGATCTCGGTTATAATAATAATAATGGTGATGTAATAACAATGCCAATAATAATATCAACAGTTATGGAACATTCTTTTGTTAACACAGGATAAATATTTTCTATAGATCATTTCATTTAGGCTTAAAAAACTCTAAAATGTCAATATTTATCATCATCATCATCAGGGATATTGTTAGTAGCTTCATTATTATAGCCTCTATTTATATAGATGACAAGCTGATGCTTGACAAAGATGAAATGACTCTTAGGTAGTCCATCCAAAATTTAAAATTTGACTCAAAACCTTTGTAAATTTCTTTGGAAAGAGGGATTCAACTTTAGTGCCATTTTAATAATAGTACCATCAAAGTAGGAGGAGCTTGCTTCCTTCAAAGCCCGAAAGAGAGAGACAGAGACAGGGTATGTAAGTCTTACACATGTTCACTATTCATGGGAACTATCATCTTGGAATCATACAGTAACTTCCCTTTGCAAACCCATTCCCAGAGTCACACAGGCTAGTTTATATTTTAGCAATGAAATAGGTTTCTTTCAATTTTCCCCTGGTCGACATGCTGCAGGCCCTTATCACCTGCTTCTCATCTCTGGTTCATTAGCCGGATTTTTTGTTTGTTTGTTTCAATTATTTTCATAAATCAACACTAAAAAATAACTCAAGACTCAGAACCAGGTCATTATATTTTGATAGATTTTATTTGGACTTGCTTTTATCTTCCCTGCCCCTCTTCCAAATATTTATTTATAGCCAAACTGAGAAACAGGTTTGCCTTTTACTCCCAAGATGACAATTGAATAAAGACAGAATCATATTATGATGAGCACCTTGCACTGAGTTGAATGGTGGCCTCCAAAAAGATTTGTCCAAGTCTGCAGCCTGTGAATATTAAAACTTATTTGGAAAAGGGGTCTTTGAAGATGTAATTAAGGATTTTGAGAGGAAGAGATTTTCCTGAATTATACAGTAGGCCCTTAATCCAATGACAAGTGCAGACACAAAGGGGACATATGACAGGCAGAAGAGGCGACTGTGATGTGAAGATGGAGACAGAGGTTGGAGTATTGTGATCCCAACCCAAGGAACAGCCAGGAATTCTGGACAGACACTGGAAGCTGGAAGAGGCAAGGAAAGTTCTCCCCTAGAGCCTACAGAGGTGAGTGGTCCTGCCTACACCATGATTTTGAACTTCTTTTTTCCAGCATCTCTGTTGTTTTAAACCACCCAGTTGGTGGTTATTTGTTTTGGTCAACCGCAGGCAAGTAACGCACACCTACATAAGCATATCGACAAACCACATTACGTAAATTACTTGCTAGTCCTACAGTATACTAGAAAATAAATGAATATATTAAGAGGAAGTGAAGATAACCTGGTACGGCAATGATATAATTCACAGAAATCTTCAAAAATATTGCATGTGAACTGGGTAAATCATCTATATTTTATAATGGCACATAATTCCATAAATATCATTAAAGGACTTTATTTCTTGGAAATTTTCAGAAATGGCATAGCTTAGCCCCTCGCTGGAATCACTCAGCTAACTGCTGAAGGATACGGTAGTATAGGAAAGGAACCTTGAGGTACAGGGCACTAGAGTCCTAGCATTGATTTAGCTCCTTAAAAGCTGTGTGATTTGGGGCAAGTTGGTTAAGCGAGTCTCCTTCTCAGCATAGACTTAACAAAACCTCAAGGGTGTGGGAGAGGGTATTTCTACCTGAGCTGCTGTTGGTGAAAATGAATCATCATTTTGGAATAAGACACATTTTCGTGGACTTTGGACACTAGTGACCAACTTATGAAAAAGTTAGCATTTTTACATCACACACAAGTACAACTTTTGTTACATTTCACAGTTTACGTAGCTATTTGCGTGTACTTTTGTCAGCTCCGTCAGCATACAACAGGTATATCCCACCGCCGCCCAGGAATTTGGGCTGTGGCCAGTGCCTCTTACTCCCTTTAGGAACTGCCTTCAGGTTATCACTGACAGGCCCATTCTATAGTTTTTGTCCATCCATTTTTACTCTTTATAGTTTCAAATGCTCAAGCCAGAGGTCACATTGCTAGATTCTATATTGTCCCAGCCAATGTTTCTGGTAAGGCAATTAAATGAGAGACTGATTTTTGAGAGATTTCCTTTATGATCAGGACTGAATGTCCAAAGAAACAAACAAAAATAGACAGGATTTCTGCTTCCACTGCATCCCCCTCATACTTTATTTAGAAATGAGTAAAATAAAACTCCCTTTTTTATATTCGTATGTTTTTTTTTGTTCCCCCTCCACTAACTTGTGCCTCATCGGCTATTTCTGTGCAAGTGGAAAAAAACAATATTGGGAGGAAAAAATTAATTTCTAAAATGCCTTATTGGAAACACAGTGTCTGTCTCCTCTGGCTCAAAAGGAAGATGTTCTTAGTAGCTGCTATTTTAGTTGTAACAAGTGACAAACCAGAAACACCGGAGTTTATGGCAGACTCCGAGGCTCTTATGAGCATTACAGTTATCCCACCAGGCACGGAATGAGATGGTGTGTCCCTGCTTCCTTTGTCGTTGTCATGTAGGCTCGCGGCTTGCTTTGGCTACTGATATGAGACAGAAATGGAAGACAGGCCACTCTTTTCTCTGCCATGGTGCGCATGGAAGCTCATGTTGAGATAGGCCAGCCCCAGGCCCTAAGGGAACACGATGAACAGAACATCCACCCACCCACCCCCTTGCACGGATAGCATACGGGAGAAATAACTCCCTTTTTTGTTGCTACTGAGATCTGGAGTTGAGTTTCTACTGTAGTGTAACCTAAACTCTGCTGACTGATAAAGGCATAGCTCAAGTTACTCAAAGTCCTCTCTCATCGACAGAGCTATGAGGATGATCACGGCTAGATGATTACCAAGGTTGCCTCCAGTTCCTAATAGTCTGTGAGTCTATGAAAAAGAAAATAGATTGCTTCCTCTTTTCTATTTGAAAAAAAAAAAAAAAATTAGTCACCAATACACAATATAGTGGAAGTCATTTAAAGGTTTTATTTTTTTTGTTTTTTAACCAAACTAGCCCATCGGCAGAGTTAACGGATTTCCTTGTCATCCTGAAATATCCCAGGGTTTTCGCTTCTTGAGAGCACTCTGAGAGACTCTTAGCTCTGATCTGACCTGTTATCGACCAGCTCTGAGCTACATTTCTGTGCCCTGCTGGCACAGATGCGCGTTTTCTGAGGAAAGGAGAAACACGTTGTGTGGTTCACAACAGAAGGAAGCCATCTGAAATTCAGTTTTGATTTCTTAAAACATTAAACATAACTTTAAAAAAATTAGAAGAGCCCCCAATTATTCAAACACAAATGAAGTTTCCTTTAGATGAGCAGCAGCAAAATAATTGAGAGAATCATAAAAATCTCCTCCTCAGAAGACTGCTTGTCATATTAGCAAAAAAGTAACCACAACCAAATAAACACACGCGCACACCTGTGCAGGCCATAAACAACAAAGACACAGAGAGAAGGGATAAAACAGACTTCAGATGCCTAATCACAGAAACCCCTTCATCCCAAATTTCTCATTTTCATTATGGAGTGCCAATAGAAAGGCGCTTTCCTTGTACTTATCTTTGTTTCCTGCTCGAGTTGTATATTTTAGGGTTCCCACTCTGTGTTGTACTCTAACAGATAAATATCGTGACTTCAGATGGCAATTTAAAATTTTGTGGCTTCCAGTTTGATCAGGCATTGATAAATATTTTAGACAGGACCATGTACTAATCTGCCAGGGCAGCTGTAATAAAATACCACATCCTGGGTGGTTTAAACAGAAATTCCTTTTCCCACAATTGTGGAGGATTGACGTCTAGCCTCAAGGTGCGGATGTTTGGTCTCGCCTCTTCTTGGCTTACGCGTGGCTACCTCCTTGCTGTGTCCTCACGTGACCTTTCCTCTGTGTACTTGAACTCTCAGTGTCTCTTTCTCTTCTTATAAGGATGCCAGTGTTATTGCACTAAGATCCCACACTTATGACATCATTTAAACTTAATTACTTCCGTGAAGTCCCTATCTCCAAATACAGTCACATTGGGGGTTAGGGCTTTAACATATGAATTTGGGGGTACACACTTCAGTCCATAACTGGCCATATGATAACTATTTTCAGCTTGGGGACCACAACATCTTTGTTGTAAGAACTCAACTCTCCCACTGTACTAAAAAATGTCATAGCTAACACAGACACAAATGTGTGTGGCTGTATTCCAAAAAACCATTATTTATAGAAAATAAAATTTAAATATTACATAATTTTCATATCTTAAAATACTATTCTTTTGATTATATTGTTATCATTTAAAAAATGTAAAAGCCATTCTTAGTTTTCAGGCCATACAAAAAAAGCTAGTGACTAGACTTGCCTCAAAGGCTGCGAATTATAAACCCCTTATTTTCATGATACTGGTAATTCATGATAACATTATCTGGTCCTGACCCTCCAAGTTATGTTTGATTGATAAAATGAAAAGGCACAAGAGTACTGCTTCCTGATCTGTATTCATCATTAAGGCACTCTGTCATCAGGGCAGGAAGGAGGAGGGCAGGCCACAGTCCCCAGAATATTCCATGCAATCAAATTTGGGTTAACAGTCTCAAATGCACAGTGGTAAGTGACAAATATCCATTTTTATGTTCTGAGCTCTTTATAATTTTGCAATTTTAGCTCTTTATGAAATGATTATTCTAGGTAAAAAAGAAAAAAACCAGAACAGCACAAAATCAATATATACTTTTTTAAGTTTAGAATCTCCCAAAGGAGGCTAATCAGATATGCTTCTTTTTAAGTAATTTACTGCATAGAGAAAGATTTTTCAGGGCTTTTAATAAATGCTAAAATCAAGTCTCAGAAGTGTATTTTAGTATATTCTATTTTTACCTTGTGTCCCTTGTTACATTTTCACACTTCGCAATATTTTCTTTTTTATTCTTCAGCAAACAGGGCTGGCAGGAAAGATAAGTGGTCCTCATTCATTGGTAGCATTATTCACTCATGCAAAATGAGTTTCAAAATTATTTGGAAAATTATAGAACATTTTTTTTTTCTGATATTTTTTGTATAAGGTCCTTTCTAATCATTTCCCAACATTATTATTCAGCCTCAGTTGCAAGAAATGAATTAAAAAAAACCAACTGCTTTGGGTTTTTGAACAATTACTCTGATATTAGGTTCTACTTATAGTCTTGTATTAGATTTTAAGGCCATAAGATTCCCCTAAAGATGTACCATACCACGAAAGGGAGAAACAAGAAAAGGTTTATTTATCTTAAGATAGTAGGAATCTGTTGACATAAACCCTCTTTGGAAATTTCTCTTTTCCTTTTTTGTAGGGAAGAGTTCTAATACCATATGGTACATTAATTAAAATATCACTTCAGAAATGCACACGGGAGCAAGTGACTGGCCAGTGTAGATTGTAGTATGAATTGTGTTTAATCTGCTTAATTTTAGGAAGGGAAGCTATTAATTATGAGACCAAATGATCATTTCAAATGGTCTTTAGTAAGGGTAATCCTAGATTGGTAAAATCTAAGAGAAAAATTTAGTCTGAATTTTGCAAATATCTCCAATGGTGACACAAGCCATAGGAGAACATCTGAATCTCATATAAGGCAGTGAATGGCTTAGGGTTACATCCAAATGGGAAGGCTCTGCCTTGAAGTGTGCTAACCTTATACTTACTACACATTGAATTATGATGGATGCTGTAAATCCAGATTGAGAAAGGAGAATGGTTTAGAGAACAAAATAAGTTCTGATACTAAACAACCATTCTTAGTCATTAAAAAACTTAATCAAACTTAAGTCAAATTAAAGAGTGCACATCCTGCACTGATACTTGAGGCCTACCTATACCAGTAAATATGTTGAGATCTGCAAGATTTAGAAATCAACCTAAATGCATGACTACCTCATTTATTTCTGAAATTAATAGTTTCAAATGATGGAGAAATGACTGCCCTGTTTGCTGCTACATTTCAGATATCTTTCTATGTATGATTTCATTATGCATAAAAGTTAACATACCCACTTGTGATTTCTTACAATGGACCAAGTCAAAAGCCTAGTGCTTATTTTGTCACTTAGTGGAGGAAATTAAACCTCTGTGGCTGGGGGGTAGGGGCGAAGGGGAGGGCAACTTATAGTACTAAAAATTAAAATCTTTCCTTGTCATTGATAAAGTATTTATCAAAATAAGATCTTCCCTGGATGACACTGTGACAAATGTTGATTAAAAAAAAATGCTTAGTGCTATGAGCAGTGATAGGTTCTGGATATTCAGAGCTAGTCATGTTCCGTGAGCTAGGAGTCAACAAATAAACAACCACCACGCAAAATGAGAGTTGTCAAACCAGAGGAATGAGCAAAGTGTTATGGAAATCAGGAGAGGGAGCAGGTGACCTGAATGCTTCCTATGGGCTAAGGTCTGGGCTAAGCCTTAAAGAAATAGCAGACTTTTCTAGGGACAGAATAGAATGGATTGAGGTGGGGTAAGAGAGTGGCAGGAGCAGAATATCTAGGCAGAATGCTTTGTAAAGAGGTGATGAGTTAACTCTCAGAAACATAATCATACACAGAATGTTGTGGAATAGTCAAGTATTCTGAAGATTGCATATGAGAGAAAAGCAATATTGGTGGCTGTTGAAGAGGAATGGTTGGGTACATAGCCCATGGCCCAATCATATAGGCTTGAAATACCAGCTAAAGTGTTTGGGTCTTATCCTCTGAAAAACAGCAAGCCTATAGGTAATTGGAAGTGGGAAAGCTACATTGTCAGATTTGTGTCAGATTGGCCTCTCTTTCCCTGCTTTGCTTCTAGTCTCTTGCCTTGGACACCCAGTGTCTTCACTGTGCCTCTTTTGGCTTCCTATGGCTGGTTACTGCAGACTATCCTGTCATCGACTTTCCCGCTGGGCCCTTAATTTCCACATCTCTACATTAAGTTTTTGCAGTCATGGTGTTGAAAAACAAGTTTATGTAAAGGGTGGGAAATAGATTTTGACTTCCACATCTAATAGTGCACATTAATGGTGACTCAGTGAGGTCTAGTGTTGGTGGAGAATTGTGTTTAGGGTTAGTGGGAAAGAATTCCATGTTCCATTGTAAGTGACTGGTATGCTGGTAAGAAAGGGACAGGCCTAGAAGATAATAGCTGGCTATGGTTTATTTTTCTACAATCTCTTGAAGATAGCTACATTAAAAATATATATATTCCCCAAACTTCAGTCAGTCATATAACACTTCCACAATTTATGCTCTTTTCAAGCATCACATGTGCTTTTATTTACTCAATTGTTTCTTAAATTTGTATATTACACACAAAATAGTGGATATACTTAGCATAATGCTTTTGAGGCAATGGTGTTAAAGACAAAGGTCACCAGATGTTAGACTTAAGTCCTTGACCTTGGCTAAGAAAAGAATTCAGAATCAAGGAACTCAAATACAAGCAAAAGTTTATTTAGAAAGTCACAGGGGTAGAAGAAGGGAGTCAGATGGGCTGTGTGGACTAAAAAACAAGCTAAAAGAAGGGCCTTGGAGGCTCAGGAGAAAGAAAGCAAAGGTAAGTGCCTTGTAGGAAGAAAGGGGGAGGAAAGGAATTGGCTGAGTCTTTTGTCTTGAGGGCTTTCCTCTGCTTTCCAAGGGCAGGGACCCTAGGATAGGTCCCAGCTTGGGATCCCAATAGAATATTCATCAGCTTTCCAGGTGTGTCCTTTTAGGGTCATGGTGTCCACTGATTGGTCATTGCAAATGGTCCTAAAGTCAATTATGGTGTTGCCTTACCTGGCCTTACTGCTTTCTGGACCTGGAGCTGAAGCAGAACTGAGGCATAGATGTTATCTCTAGTTTGACCAAAACTTTGACTCTGTGGTCAACAGACCTGAGGCTTTATTCCTAAAATTGTTTGATGTGCTGAGGGCTTGATGCTTAAGGAATTGGTCATGCAAGAGCTTCTATGGGAGTTGTATGAGGCTATTCTCTGGCCCTCCTTGTTTCTCCTCTAAGGGCATTTACCACATGACTAATACCATACTAGGGGAAGAAAGGTCAAGGGAGGGTCCAAACTGCATGACCAGCAATATGCTAGGGGAGGAAAGGTCACCCTGGGGTGAGGTCTTAGTTCTCCCAGTTTTGCCTGTTGCTAGGTCCCCAGGCTTTTCTGCCTTGGTGACCTTCAGTGCCTGGCCTATTTTTCCTATTCTGCTCATGTCTATCTAACTGCCTACTATATCACATCCATGTTGTTATATGAACCGTTATTTCATTCATTTTTATTGCTGGATAATATTCCATTATATGAATATGCAGTTTCACTAGGGATATAATTTTCCTACATTTGTATGAATTCTCTTTGTTTCTAATGAAGCAAATCTAGTAGGTATATAGTGGTATCTTATTATGGTTACAATTTTCATTTCATTAATGAGTAATTATATTGGGCATCTTTTCATGAGATTATCAGCCATTCATATATATAATTTAGTGAAATGTATATTCAAGTCTTTTGCTCATTTATAAACTGATTTCAACATTTTTATGTTACTGAGTGATAAGTTCTTTATATAGTCTGTATACAAATCCTTTATCAGATATGCAACTTTTAAATTGTTTTTTCTCAGACCCTGGCTTGTCTTTATTTTCTTAATTTTGACGAAGTCCATATTTTTAATTTTTTCCTTTTTAGGTTATGCGTTTGGTGTCATATCCAAGAAATGTTTGCCTAACATGAAGTCACAAAATTTTTTCCTAAGTTTTCTTATAGAAGTTTTATAGTTTTTGCTCATACTATAAGTTAATTATACACTTTGAGTTAATATTTATGCATGAGGTGAGGAGGAAAAATGAACTCTGATTCTTATCTCACATCATGCATAAATATAAAATAATTTTAAAATTCAAAGAACAAAAAACAATGCAAGGGGAATTAGAGTTTTAAAAATAAGTTGTCTTTTCTGCGTTAATTGTCCTTTGTTGAAATAAATTGATCATAAGTGTGTTTACTCCTAGTCTTTAAATTCTGTTCTACTGATCCATTTGTCTATCCTCATGCCATTATCACACAATCTTTATTGGTAGTGCTTTTTAGTAAGTTTTGTAAGTGTGGTGTATGAGCTTCAAATTTATTCTTTTTCAAAATTAGTTCTTCTAAAAGTGCATGTATTCCCATATCAATTTTACAATCAGCTTACCAATTTGTAAACAGGACAGTTATGTGTCAATTAATGACAAGGATATGTTCTCAGAAATGTGTCTTTAGGCAATTTCATCATTGTGCAAACATTATAAAATGCACTTACACAAACCTAGATGGTATAGCCTACTACACACCTAAACTATATGGTATAGCCTATTGCTCATAGACTACAGGCTTGTACCAAGTTTACTGTACAAAATAACACGTGATTAAACCAAGCAATAGCTCTATATGGCTTGGCTCAGTAGTTAGAGCATTGGCCCGTGGACTGAAGGCTCTCTCCCAGGTTCAATTCCAGCCAAGGGCATGTACCTTGGTTTGGGTCTTGATCCCCAGGCCTGGTCAGGGAGCATGTGGAAGGCAAGCAATCGATGTGTCTCTCTCACATCAATGTTTTTCTTTCTCTGTCTCCCTCCCACTCTCTCTGAAAATCAATGGAAAAAATATCCTTGGGTGAAGATTAAAAAAACACAAACCAAGCAAGAGAAAATGATGCAATCAAGAAATGTGGAAAATATAAGATGTATGAGGCCGCTTCCCTCGTAACACAGCATACAACTCAACTTTACGGCGAACATTTTTATAACTAGAAAGAGTACACTCCAAAATAATGACAAGTATAGTATAGTAAATACATAAACCAGTAATAGAGTTGTTTGTCATCATCATCAAGTATTATGTATTGTATATATTGTATGTGCTATACTTTTATGACTGGTGGAGCAGTAGGTTTGTTTACACCAGCACCAGCACCTACCTCTGAGTAATGCACTGTGCTACAATCTTATGATGACTGTGTTGTGACTAGGCCATATGTGCTCTTCCTATGCAGCTTCTCCCACCCCCAACCCTCAATCCCTGGCCACCCCTGATCTTTTCACTGCCTCCATCATTTTGGCTTTTCCAGAATGTCATAAAGTTGGAACCACACAGTATATAGCCTTTTCATACTGGTTTCTTTTAGTTAAGAATATGCAGCCCAGCCGGGCGTGGCTCGGCGGTTGAGCGTCGACCTAGGATCCAGGCGATCGGGGTTCAATTCCCGGTTGGGGCACATGCCCGGGTTGCAGGCTCGATCCCCGGTCGGGGGGCGTGCAGGAGGCTGCCGATCAGTGACTCTCTCATCATTGATGTTTCTCTCTCTCTCTCCCTCTCCTTTCCTCTCTCTGAAATCAATAAAGATATGTTTAAAAAAAAAAAGAATATGCATTTAAGGTTTCTCCATGTGTTTTCAACCCTTGATAACTCATTTCTTTTTAACACTGAGTAATAGTCTATTGTCTGGAGGAAGCAAAAATTATTTAGCTTTTTTAAAAAAATGTTTTTATTGATTTTAGAGAGAGAAGAAGGGAGAGGGAGAGATAGAAACATCTAAAAACATAGATGAGAGAGAAGCATCAACATCAATTGGCTTCCTCCTGCACACCCCCTACTGGGGATAGAGCTTGCAACCTGGGCATGTGCCCTAATCGGGAATAGAACCAGTGACCTCTTGGTGCATGGGTTGACACACAACTACTGAGCCACACCAGCAGAGCAGTCATCTACCTTCTAAAGGACTTGGTTGTTTCCAAGTTTTGGCAATTGTTAATAAAGTTTCTATGAATATTCATGGGCAGGTTTTTTGTAAACATAAGTTTCAACTCCTTTGAGTAAATACCAAGGAGCACAATTGCTCGATTGTATGGTAAGAGTATGTTTAGTTTTATAAAAACAGCCCAATTGTCCTCCAAAATGCCTGCCCCATTTTGTATTTTCACCAGCAAGGAATGAGAGTTCCTATTGATTCATGTCCTCACCAGTATTTGATGTTTTCATTAATTTTATTTCTTAGTTGGATTCATAGGGGTAGCATCTATATCTGCATGTCTTCACAGCGAGCCAATGTTTAATCGGAGGTTGTGCTCAACCACCGACTCAGTTAGCCTTCCAGCTTTGACAACATCTGTGTATGGGCTGGAGAGCACAATGTTTGGCACCCTCTCAGGTCTTCCCTATGCACATGAACAGAATCCCAGGCATTCAAGACTATGTGGAGAGTTTGGGCTTTTCCAGGTCTCCTCTGCCGATGCATACAGCCTTCCAGTAAACCTGGGAGGTTTGGCAAGCCTATCTAGCGCCTCTTTAATTCTTTCATTTTCAGGGTTTCCATGTTCAGTTTATATGAAAGCACTGGTTTCTACTGACCTCAACCAAGTACAAAACTCTACAGCTTCCAGAGCTATGAGTTGTGCCCATTGGTATACTGCCCAGTTTTCTCCCTTTACTGGCAAGACCCCTTGATTTTTCTCCTGTTGATTCAAATCAAATTAGCCCCCTTCCGCAGCAGACCTGCTGGGTTTAGGTGAGCCTCACCCTTTGGAACTACAGCAGTGTCTCCGAGGGGAGAGTGTGGCATCAGCCCCAGGCGAGAAAGTCACAGCTTCTCACTGTTCTTTTCCAAAGTTTAGAAACTTTTTTTTAATAAATGAATATTTCTCAATTTTGGTGAGTTAATTTTCAGAAATCAGAAATTGTTGTTTTGGTAACTAAATAAAGTTTTATGAGCTTTTCATGAGAGAAGACTTGCCAACTTCTTGCTAATGCTGGGGCTCCCATTATGTTTAATTTTTGACCTAGCATTTAATTCAGGATGCCTCCAGTAATCACGCCTCTCTGGTCTTTGATCTCTGACAGTAAACTCACCGTCCCATCTTTTTCTTTCCTTTGTGACAATATTTTAAATAGTAGTTAATGCTGATTTCTCCTTTTTTTTTTTTTTCATTCACTCATCAAATACCTTTCATCTTCAATCCATTCATCAAATATATTTTTGGTTATTTTTTTCCCCCTAAAATAGGTCCCGAATTCATCTCCATCTGTTCATTCTTATTGCCACCACTCTAACCCAAGGCACTGTCATTTATTTTCTAGACCACTGCAATCATGTCTCTCTGCTTCTACTCACTCTCTCCTATGGTCTATTCTCTAAATAGACAGAATGAATTTTTTTTTTTTTTTAATGGTGCAATATATTCTTTATTTAAATAGAATTTTTAAAAAGGACAAAGTGAT
Source organism: Miniopterus natalensis (assembly GCF_054644295.1). Taxonomy (NCBI): domain Eukaryota; kingdom Metazoa; phylum Chordata; class Mammalia; order Chiroptera; family Miniopteridae; genus Miniopterus; species Miniopterus natalensis. Next base: position 14,953,860 of record NC_142086.1, on the reverse strand, counting down.
ATATTTGTTATCAGCTTAATTATTTTAAATGTACAGTTCAGTTCTGTTAAATATATTCACATTGTTGTGAAACAGATCTCCAAAGTGATTTTTTGGGAGAGGGGGAGAGATTGCTGTTTTTTTCTTTTTATTTCTTTATTTTTTAATTACTGTTGACATTCAATATTATATTAGTTTCAGGTGCACAGCAGAGTGGTTAGACATTTATATAATTTACAAAATGATCTCCCCAATAAGTCTAGTACTCACCTGGCACCATACATAGTTATTACAATATTATTGACTATATTCCTTATTCCGTACTTTACATCCATGTAACTATTTTGTAACTGTCATTTTGTATTTCTTAAAACCTTCACCTTTTTCATCCAGCTCTCCAAACCTCCTCCCACCTGGCAACCGTCAAAATGTTCTCTGTATCTATGAGTCTGTTTCTGTTCTGCTTGTTCATTTATTTTGTTTTTTAGATTCCACATATAAGTGAAATCACATAGTATTTGTCTTTCTCTGACTTATTTCACTTAGCATAATACCCTGTAGGTCCATCTAAGTTTTCGCAAATAGTAAGATTTTATTCTTTTTATAGCCGAGTTATATTCCATTATATATATATATATATAAAATCTCACATCTTTATCGAATTGTCTACGATGGGCACTTAGGTTGCTCCCATGTCTTGGCTATTGTAAATAATGTTGCAATGAACATACGGTGTATATATGTTTTCAAATTAGTGCTTTGGATTTCTTCAGCCAGGTACCCAGAAGTGGAATTGCAGGGTCATAAGGTAGTTCTACTTTTAAAATTTTGAGGAAACTCCATTCTATATTTCATAGGGACTGCAACAATTTGCAATCTTACCAACAGTGCATGACAGTTCCTTTCTCCACACCCTCACCAGCACTTGTTTGTTGATTTGTTGATGGTAGCCATTCTGACACGAGTGAGGTGATATCTCATCATGGTTTTGATTTCCATCTCTCTAATGATTAGTGATGTTGAGCATCAAAGTGACTTTTAAATGATAAAGCATATCATATCATTTCCCTGCTTATATAATTTTACTTTTATTTATAACTTTTGGGACAGTTGTACTGCTCTTATTTTCCTGCTCTTAGAATAAAATCCAGACATATTAAGCTCTGTAAGACAGGGTTTTCGTTTTTCCAGGCTGCTATTACAAAACACCACATGCTGGGCAGTTTCTATACAACAGGACTTTATTCCTCACAGCTCTGGAGGCTGGGGGTCTGAGATGGGGTGCCAGCATGGTCAGGTGGGGGCCCTCTTCCAGGTCACAGACTTCTCAATAAATCTTCACATGGCAGAAGGTGGTAAGGGAGCTCTCTGTGGGGCTCCTTTTATAAGGGCAATAATACCATTGAGTTTTTAAAAAATGTTTAACTAAAAAAATTTTAATTATAGTTGAGATACAATATTATATTAGTTTCAGGTATAAAACAGTGATTCAACATGTATATATACCTTACAAAATGATTGCTGCAATAAGTACAGTGAACAGCTGTCACTATACATGGTTATTATGATATTATGGACTCTATTTCCTATGCTGTGCAGGCTCTGCCCTCATAACTTAATCAGTTCCCCAAATCCCCACCTTGCAGTATCGTCAGGTTGAAGGTTAGGTTTCTATGTATGAATTTTGGGAGGACACACTCAGGCCATAGCCGCCAGGTGTTACCTAGTGAAGCCCACCTCTCTGATGTCCTCTCATCACACCTCTTTATTATATGCGTTCAAACCAGTCTCCTTTCAGTTTTGGAAGTTGGCCAAGCTTTTTTCCACCTCAGAGCCTTTGCACTTGCTGTTCTCTCTACTGAAATATTTTCCACCCCTTCACCACACGCCTGGCCCTTTTTTATTCTTCATGCATCACCTTCAATGTCACCTTTTCAAAAGCAGTTTCTCTCCATAGCCTTATACAATTTAGTCTTATCTACACTTCAACCGTTATTTTCTTATATATCATCTAGGTCATTTATTTCATGATAATTATTATAATTGGTAATTATATTGTTTGTATATTTATTTATTACTACCTCCTCTAATCAATGCTCTCTATGAAGAAAAAAACCTGTGTCTATTGCTCACCACCAAATCTCCACTTTTTTAAACAGTGCCTGGCATATGGTAGAAAACTTTTACCCCACTCTCCCTTTAAGAAATTAAGTGAAGGAGGCCCTGGCCAGGATAACTGATTTGGTTATAGGGTCATCCCAATATGCCGAAGCTGCAGGTTCAATCCTGGATCAGGGCACATGCAAGAATCAACCAGTGGATGCATAAATAAGTGGAACAACAAATTGATGTTTCTCTCTCTCTTCCCCTCTCTCCCTAAAATCAATCAATAAAAAATTGCAGGTTTGAGAAACATTATATGAGGAGATCAACAAATGCTTCTGATAAAATGAATAACTTGAATAAATAGAAACACAATTTCTCTTAGTGTTTTTTCCTTGTATTTTTTCAATAGCAAGTGTATTAGTTAACAGACTGGATTCAGATATCCATTTTGTACAAATAGATATTAAGCCACGATGGTTTAATAAAAAGGACTTCAAAAATAAGAAAAAGAAAGCATATACTTGGCTTTGCTTCTTATTGCCTTATTTAAGCAGGGTGCATAATAATTTAGCCTGAAGAGTCATTTAAAAATAGAGATAATATAGGCATTGAAACCTGGATACACTGTTTTAAACTCAAGAGACTCATAAAATGAATATCATTTTCCCAAAGAAAGTACATTTGTTTCACATATTCTATGTGAGAAAGGACCATTTAATATTATTCATCGTCTGCAAATCAAAAGCATAATAGCTATATCTCTGCAAGTCTTCATTCAGGGTAATTCTGTCCTTTCCATTTAGAGAAAGTTTAGACATTTTAATCAGTTTATCTCTTGTCTCTTGAAAAACTTTCCACCTAGTCTTTTTTTTTTCTCTTTATTGTATTTTATTTTATTATTTTATTATTTTTCTGTCACCATTTGTCCTGCCTATATTGTCTTCCACCTGCACCCACCCCCTACCACCCACAGCCACCAGCCACACTGCTGCCGGAGCCCAGGAGCTCCCTCTCCTTCCCCTCTCCCTCCACCCCCACCCACCTTCCCCAAGAGCTCGCAGCCTGCTCTCTCTCTATGAGTCTTCCACCCAGACGTTTTTTAAATCTTGGTTTCTACGGAGAAAAAATATGAAGCTGCAACTTAGTGACTACTAATTCATTTAATCTATAAATCAGCAGCAACAGAAAAATAATACATATCATTTCTAGAGCTTAAAACTTCCATAAATAAAAATTTCATTTTCTGGCACTGACAACCCGAGTTTCCACCGTGCTGGTGAGTCCTCATCATGTCACTTGCTCTTTATGAGTAAAGTAAATATTAAAGCCCACATCCTTGATAGATCTGCAGTGGTCCTCTTTCCCTTTCAGCTTTTGAAATGAAATAAGAGTTCAATAAAATGGTGCACTACAAGTCTTTTGTTCAGCTGCGTACAGTATATCTTTCGATGTGTACAACATATTCATTTCTTCCAAATGTTTTATTGACCTTGGTGCCTGGAGTGATGAAAAAAAGAAAAAAAAAGAGTAGATGCTGAAGTGCTGACATATTTACAGAGGGATTCAGGAAGTATCGAGTTTATTGGGCACCATTATTAAGCTGATTGGATTTTTTGTTTTGCATTGTCACAACTAGGGTGGGACTGGTTAGGGTCTGAGAACATTCAGGTGTTTTCACCAAGAGACATGATTAAAGCATAAGAGACACTTAGTCTTGGACATTTAATTCCATCCAGTCTCTCTTCTGAAATTCGAACTAGGATCCAATCCAGGCTTTTGCTTATCTCATTTTAAATCACCATTACGTACTGACGTAGCAACCATGCAAAAGAACACATTTCTACATGTTCAGGACACTCAAAAAAATAAAACTGCATAGACTTTTCCATTTCTTTTTCTTAAAATTTTCAGTGCATTGTGCAGGAGAAGAAAAGTCTGGATTTATTTCTAACTGACCAGGGTCTCTGTGTCTTCATGTAGTGAAACAGAAAACTACAGCTAATTTTGGGAAAGCGAGAGACTCCATACGGCAACGGCGGATGTATTCCCAGGACTTCTTCTGTTATGGAACACAGGAACCTCAACTCAATAAACTTAATCATGAAATACAACTTACTGGTATGTTTAATTTGGTAGCTGAAAAACTTGGCTGACTTCAGATAAGCTGAGACCTAGGATCCAAACAAGGTTATCTTTCTCTGGCTGCATTTCTTTATTCAGCTTCTGTTGGTCCTCGGGTCTCTGTCTTTCCTCCTGCAGACGAGCGCTGATGATCTGCTGGAGAAGCTGGCTGCCTGCAGGCATCTGGTCTTCCTCTACTTATTCTATGAGCCAAAAGAAAAAGCTTTGTCCCCCTCAAGCCATCCATCCCCAAACTCTTTATTGCGTACTTATTACGGGCCAGACCTCTTGTGAAGTTTATATTCTACTGGGGAGAGACAGAAGATAAACAGATAAAACTGATGGAGATAACTATGCGCCCAAATCCCCTTTCTTCTTTCTCTGGAAAAATAGCTTCAGCTACCACCAGATGATCTTTGAGAATCTTTCCAACCAACAGATATCACTTGACTTTTATTTCTTATGTTACAAATACCAAGCCATTGACGGCTTTGAAGATGAAGTGGGACCATGTGCCAAAAATATGGACAGCCTCTAAGAGCAGAAAAAGGCAAAGAACAGATACTCCCCTGGAGCCTCCAAGAGGAATGCAGCCTTGTTGGCACCTTGACGTTAGCTCTGTAATGCACACTTAAGACTTCTCATCTGCAGAGCTATAAGATAATAAATTTTGTTTTGTTTTAACCCACTAAGTCTGCAGTAATTTGTTACAGCAGCAATAGGAAACTGATATGCCCTCTCTGTGCTGGCAGCATGTGGATCTCCTTCAATTCATGCCTTCTCCTTCCTTCTCATGTCTTCCCTTCGCCTTTTACTTTTCTCCTTCTGGAATTGTGTGTTTGTTTTTTCCATGTGATTTAGTCACCCTAATTCTACAGTGCCCTTCCCTATGCTGAGTTTGTGGTCCTAAGGGAAAGTAATTCTTTTCAATCTCAGGCACATCATTTAGGGATTAATGATGAACAGTAGCTATTTTTTAAAGGTTGGTTTTGTTTTTTCCCTGTTTGCAATTTTGTATATCTCTAGCATGCGAGCCTTCTGTTTTCCTATGGCTTAAAAAAAAAAAAGTATGTATTCATTTTGTCTGACATCATTCATTCAGGAAATATTTATTATCTGCTATATGCATGGCCTAATGTTATGTATCACTACAAATAACAGTACAAGAAATTGTGTCTGGAATGCAGAACTGATGGAAGAACCATCTTCCTGTAACATATGAACCTAATCAATAGGTTCTAATCCACAAAATCTATGCAATAGTCTATCAGTTTTGAAGGCATTTTTTTTGTAAATAGTTATATTTATTAGTATTTTAAATAAAAGTAATATGATGGTGCTTCCTCTATTGCCCCAAATTGTTTGGGGCTGTCTACACACATTAAATTCTGATTTTGTTGCATCTTTTAAAAAAACAAATATATTGCCTTCTAGGCTTCCCTCGGTTGAAAGAAAAAAAAAAAATCAATACAAATGAATAGCTTTATTCTTTCGCTGGCATCCTAGTTGCACTGAAATTGTTTGCATATTATAAAATCTCATGTGCATTGCTTTTAAATCTTAGTAAAGCAAGTATTACATTATTGCCTTTTTATAAATTCCAGAAGTCTGTTTTTCTCTCGCTACACATAATGAAAGACAAACCTATCTCTGAATGATCAAGCAAAGGGGACATTTAGGAGCATGTACTGTCCATTTATTCATACCCCCCCCCCCCCCCAGTTCCCTAAAAGCAAGCATTACTTGAGTCTTGTTTTAAATCAGCTTTACTGTAAAACATTTGGCTCCCGCCTGCGGTTCAAAGCTGTTCTTTGAACAGCTTGAAATCATTAGGGAGGGAGTGGTGGCAAAGAGTGGAGCTTCAAAGACCTTGCCCAACTGAAACAATATGCCACACTCAGCGCTAACAAATCAACGGGGAAGACGCTGCGAGCAAGGTCAGAGCTTACAATAAGGTCATTTACTTTTCCAAGGTTGTGGAGACTCATTTGCTGGCTGGCCTACAACAATGATTCAACCAGGCATAACTGGGAGGAAAAATTGAAATATCATCTGCTTTGAAAATGTTACTTAGGGTTCAGTTAAGTAAGAAAATGTCTAGGAAAAATGGAGTGATTTGATTGTCTGATGAGCATTGAGTCTTGCCTGCAATCAACTCCATTCAGGCTCTAAACTTTAAAGTCTTGAATGAGGCTGATTGCAGTCTTAGTGCAAAACATCCTTTCCTATTAATTAACAACATAAATATATATTTTCCCAGATTGGTATTTCCTGAGTGCAATAAGAAAATTGTTCTACTTGACCAGTGTCCATTTTTGAGAGATTTGATAACATGTCTCCTCTAATACCCTGTATTTTGGCAAGAGATGAAACAGTCATTATATGCATGGGCTCTAACATCAGACTGCCTGAGTTTACATAACAAATTTGCCACAAAAAGTGCAATTTTGGCCAATTTGGGAGTGCCTCTTTTTTCTCTGTAAAGTAGACCTGGCTTTAACTGCTATCTAACTAATCACTTCTTAGTTGCGTTGTGAGGATCAAATGAAATAATTAATACTTGTAAAGCAATTGGGAAAATACTTGTCACATAACAGATGCTCAATAAATGTTAGCCCCTTTGTACTAGTCAGCATTCTCTACAGAAACAGAACTAACAGAATGTGTGTATAGGGAGAAATTTATTGTAAAGAATTGGCTCACACAATTGCAAAGACTTGCTAAGCTCAAAGACTGCAGGGTAGGCCTGCAGGCTGGAGACCCAGGAATAGCTGTAGTTCAAGCCTAAAGGCAGGCTGCTGGCACAATTCCTTCTTGCTCAGGGGAGGTCAGTCTTCGTTGTAGTAAGAGCTTCAAGTGTTTGTATGAGGTCTTTCTTCCCACGCACATTATGGAGGATGTTATGGTCTGAATATTTGTCGAAATTCTAATTTCTGTTGTGATGTTATTAGGAGATGGGACCTTTTAGAGGTGATTAGGTCTTTGAAGGTGGAATCTTTATGGATGGGAATAGTACCCTTATAAGAAGAGACCCTGTTTCTTCACTCTGCGATCTGACATGTGAGGATACGATGAGAAGTTGGCAGTTTGCAACCCAGAAGGGGGGCCTTCATCAGAACCCCATTGTACTGGTGCCCTGATCTCAAACTTCTAGCTTCCAAAAGAGTGAGAAATAAATTTCTGTTGTTTATAAGTCACCCAGTCTATGGTTTGTGTTAGAGCTACCTGAAGTGACTAAAACAAAGGAAAATGTGATAACTCAAGGTCCATTGATTTCAATGTTAATCTCATTCTAAAAACTTTCAGAAAAACGTTGGACCAAATGTCAAATATCTGGGCATCGTGGCTCAGGCAAGTTGACACATAAAATTAGCCATGACGCTATTGTTATCAGTATATAATCTCAGTCTCAATGGATAAACTCAATCGGAATAATATAATAGAATGTGTGTATAGAGAGAAATTTACATAAAACTAGATTTGTATCCACATATTGATAAGAGCAAGCAAGATTTACAGAGAGGACCTAACCCCCTGCCCATGCTCCACCTGTCCTGCATGAGCCCTCAGTCATGGGTGTCTGAGCAACAGAAAGATCAGATTGACTGAAATGAATTCTATAACTTTCAACACTACCTGGGGTTAAAAGAGACAATTGTTATGTATGGCATATAGGTGATAATCAGATCTTCGCTCCTGTCAAATCAAACTTTCATGAGCTTTTTCCTTCCTTTCTATTAGATAAGAATTTTCTGCCATTGCCTCTCAACTGGTGAGGCAAAAGGGCAGAGATATTTCTGAAAAGGTGGGTTTGAAAGCATATGCTTTCCTGAAAGAAATGGAGAGGGCCCTTAAACGGCTTGTTTAGTTCTCTTTATCTTTAGCATATCAGTTTTCCAGGGGATGATTTCCCCTCTCTGCAAACATTTTCCACTGCCTAACTTTTGATTTAAAGCATTAATTTCAACATTTTTTTTCCCAGAGAATTAATTTATTCCCATGACTTCATTGTTAGGTGGCATAGTCAGTGACACTGTTTGATCCCAGCAAGTACTGGGGCAGGGAAACACTGCTCCTCAGGAGACCTTACATTTTGGGGCAACTTCCTTAAAATTTTGTAAGTCCCTCTCTCTCTTGTGACTGGACCAGCTGGAGGGCAACAAGCCTTTTGGGCAAAGTACCCTGAGCTGAGACAAGAACCAGTGTGGGCTCTGGTGCCTGTTTCTCCTCTTCGGGATGCTCTCTGACTCTACCCTCGTGATGCAATCAGATGCCCCTTAAAAGCTCCAAGAATTGAGCCTATGGGAATGGTCCACGGCTTTGTAGCTTGGTCTTGATTATAAAAGAATTACCTAGTAAACAATTTGCTCCCCTTGGCCTGCAAGGTATTTCTTTCCAGACTAGCATGTGATTGGGCTGTCAGAATGGGAATGACATGTTGATTTTTGGTGACTCAAATTTTTTATATGGGGGTATTCCAAAAATATTTACCAGGGAGGGCCCTGCATACAACAACCCTCAAGGTGGTCATAAAAGTATAAAACTGGGTCAGCAAAATTATTTCTGTAGGGATGAGTCTTTTCATCCCTACAGAAGTGAATATCTTGGTGGGGACATATATTGATACAGGTTTTGGACGAAGGTAAATTGCTAGTCTCTGCCAAAATTTTAAATATATATTATTTCACCTAGACATATAACTTCTACAAATTAATTTTACAGATACTTAAGTGTGCAAAGATTTATGTTTGTGAACAATGATCAGAGTATTAATTATAATAGCATGAAATTGGAAACCATCAATTGCAAAAGTTAGAGAAAATTTTACATAAATATACACTATGGAATATTAGGCATTCGTTGGGAACAATGAGGCAGGTTATGTAAACTGACATAGTAAACACTTGAATCCACAGTTTCAAACAAATAAGAAAAACAAATTGCTAAACCTTTGAAAAGTTACTCAGCAAAATGATTAAGAGGTTAATTCCAGCAAATGTGACTGGAACTAGACAGTAAAGAAAAATTTTACAAACTTTCTATCTTTTCATTCTTCTAAGAAACAAAAGTGTTCATAAAAGGCAGCACAAGGAAGGGCTGTTTCTCAATTTTCAATCAGGTCTTATGCATTGTAGTGATTTGGGACCGTCCAGGGGACATGAAACTAGGTTTAAATCCTGGCATGGTCACTTGTTAGCTGTGTGGCCCTGATCAACGTATGTTTAAATTACCCTTGTTTGTTAAATGAGAAGAGGAATTCTTACAGAGTTTTGGTGAACATTGCATGAAATAAAATCAGTGCTGTTCTTACTTCACACCCAGGCCCACAGTAAGGCACAGTCAGGGTTTTTTAGTCATTACACGTGGCTTCTTACACCTTGGCAGCCTTCAAATGTGTATGTCACTAGAACTTCTGAATCCAGGATGTAGCAGACTTACCTGCCCACTCACACACTTCATCACTACTGAGATGAAACACATGCAAGATCAAACATTGTCTTCTCTTGGAAAAACCTTCCCTCTCAACTTCTATGCATATAAAAGACTCTGCTGTGCTCCTAATAATGCAGATTTAAAACTATGGGATATCCTTTTAAACTGTACTTTTATTGTTGACGCTATTACAGATGTCCCCATGCCCCCCCTTTGCCCACCTCCACCTGCCCCTGCTTTCCTCTGGGTATCACGATCCTACTGTCTGTATCTCTGGGTTATGCCTACAGGTTCTGTGGCTAATCCTTTCACTTTCTTTCATTCAGTCCTTCCCATCCCTCTCCTCAACTCACTTTTTTGTTTTTTTTCGGTAATATTTTAGAAGTCATAGGCAATTTTAATTGAATATTAATGCCCTTTCATTTCAATTCAACTATCATTTATCAAATGCTTACTATGTTTTCACATATCATACTAGACTCTTAGGATACAAATCTGATTAAATACAATACATTCTAATAGGTAGGCCAATGTTAAGTAGTATAGATAGTTCAACAAATTATAGTACAATGTAATCAATGTCTTAATAAAAAATTAAAGAGTATATGGTTACATAAGTGACAAATCAATAGCTGACCTTACAATGAATAGAAATGTTCTGAAGTTGCAGAGGGGAAAAAGTGTTGCATCCTAAATGATGTTGTTGCTGGAGAAATTAGGGGGTCCAATTTCCCAGACACTAGTGGGCATGGGGTGGCTCTTGTGATATCTTCAGAAAAAGAATTTTCTAAGATTCTCACAAGAAAATCAATGGTTTTTATTGGTGTGGATTATATTTCTCTTGTTGTAAAGTTCCAAGTCCCTTAAACCAGTCCTGAAAGCGGTGCAGCTCGGGTTCCAGTAGATCCAAAAGGAAAGCCAGTGTCCAGAACTTCTGTTCCATGTTGCAGCCGGGTCCAGTTCAACATTCAGGCTAATTAAAGTCGATCAGTTCATTGCATGGGTCCTACATGGCCGTGAGCCACGTGGGTGCAGGGAAGCCTCCTCCCTGCAACAGGAGTCACAGGAGTGCAGGCAAGCAGGAGAGGCAAGAGGGCATGCTTCTTTGTCCGGGAGTTTAAATATTCAGGTTTCTTGACCTTGCAGTGGCCATGCCTATTTTGGCCACCATGCCTATTTTGGCCACTGATTCACTTCTAGGTGTGACTGACAGGTAAGCTTCTTCCCATGTCACTCAGACCTTACTGGGCATGCATCTGAACTGCCTTTGTTCAGTCTCTTCCCCCATCAATCTGCAGGGAACAGAATTGGAAAGTGCTAAAGTACAGTTTTCTGGCAGAGCTGTATAAATAGCATGACTGTATTACCTGGTCTCCCCTTTACTCCTTTCCTGTTAAATAATAACCAGATCATTACAATGATATCAATATGAGAACTAAAAATTTATATTTTTAAAATAGTGAAGATTGAAGGCAATTTCTTCATTTGGAAAGTGTGATAAATTGCAAGAAATAAAGAAAGCAGATACAGATTTTTTTTTCTAAGATGTGCCTTCATGGATCTTGAGTTTTTGGATGGGTTTTGAAATCCAAAGCCTTTAGGAAATTTTGCAATGTAATTTCACAAATACCAATTTTTTGTGAGGCCTTGCTTAAAATCATTAATTTCTCAGAGCCTCAATTTCTTCCTATGTAAATTGTGGTCTATAATGGAATTTATCTGGTTGTTGGAAGAGCTAAATGTAACAAATGAAGTGTCTCACACCAGCTACGGCATAGAGGAGGCTCAGGGGTTGAGCATTGACCTAGGATCCAGGAGATCGAAGCTCGGTTTCCGATCAGGGCACATGCCTGGGTTGCGGGCTCCATCCCCAGTGGGGGGCGTGCAGGAGGCAGCCGATCAATGACTCTCTCATCATTGATGTTTCTATCTCTCTCTCCCCCCTCCCTTCCTCTCTCTGAAATCAATAAAGACATATATTTTTTAAAAATATATTTTCTTATTTTCCTCATTCAATAATTGGGCAATAAATAAAAAGAATTGGAAAAGTTTCCCATAGTCAATGGGGATGAACCAGTGACGGGGAGAGGATAATAGCAGGGGGGAGCTGAAGGTTCCAGATCAGCGCTGCTCAGTAGAAAAAAAGTAAAACTCACAAATGCAAGCCACACACTTTGGTGGCCACATTAAAAAAAAAGAAGAAGAAAGAAAAAGAAAACAGCCAACAACAGTGAAATTAATTTTGGTAATATAATTTATTTAAGCAATTTATGCAATATATTGTTGTTTTAACATATCATCAAAATAAAAATTACTAATGATACAGTTTAAATTATTTGATGTAAAGCACTTAGTGGAGAACCTGGCACATAATAAGAGGTCAGTAAGTCTAGCTATTACTTGAATCTCTCTCTTAGGCACCTTTTATTCCCAGCCCTCACCATCAGTATATGAGTTACATCTGTCCTGAATGATTGCAACAGCTTCCTCACGGGTGCTGTTCCTGCTTCTGGTTTGATCTTCTCCATCCTACCCTTAGAATTATCTCCCTAAACCCAGATGCAGTCGCAGTAGTGATCTGCTTGAAACTTTTCAATAGCTCCTCACTGTTTTAGGAAAACTATACACCCCACCTTGTGGCTTTGATTTCCATAGTTGTCCTCACTACTTCATTTTTGTGGGCACCTGAGTGGCAGCCTACAGTTGCTTGGCTTCCCATCAACTACTCAAAACCTCCCCTGCTTCCCAGCACTTATCTTGTTTATCCAACCTCCTCAGCAGAGCTCTGTGCTGCGGTGGGGTGGAAGGCGGGGCAACAGTGACAGCCCCAGGCAGTGAAACATCATTAAAATACACCAGTTATGAACATCTCCTTCCTTCACCGGGGACTGGTTTAGGCATGGGCTTGTAACACTTTCCTTCTCTGTCAGTGGTCAGTGGTGGGCAGTCGCCTTCTTGTGACCATAGCAGAGCTGACACGTGGAAATCACCAGAACTCATACCTGATAGAAACCGCATACCTGATGAAATGTTGTTGACCTTCTGAATTGCACAATCCAGACATGATTTTCTTCCAAGATTTTATTTATAGGAAAATATAAATATTTCTTATTTGTGTTGAGTAGGAAGATATTTTATTTTTTAATGTGGAGGAAAAATTATCATTAACAACATGAGAGACCAAAGAAGAAAGACCTGCTGATCAACCAGGACATGTTATTGTCATCAGAAAGAATTATTAGGTTTCTGGCAGTAAGTTGAGATAACCGTATTAACTCTATCGTAATAGCTCTGTAATCATTTTCTGTATTGATGCTGCCTTTTACTGGTTGGTGAGTCAAACATAACTATTTGCTCCAGAAAAGAATTTGGAATATAGAGCACAAAACTGCTGCTTGAGAGAAAGACTTTCTTTGTACATTCATTCGTTTACTTTATTAGAAGCTAGAATCTAATTTAAGTGAATTTTTTTTCTGTGAACAATAGTAACTGCAATTCCCTTGTATAATGTTCAGGATGATGAATTACAGAGTAATGAAATACTTGGAGATAGTCCTTGTTAATAAACATATTCTAATGTGCAAATAGTGTAAGTTTTTTCTCTTTAATACTTCACTTGGTGACTTTAGGTATTTTAGGTAAAGCATAGCTTATAAAAACGACATTTTGATTTTATATTAAAAAGATACCCAAAGCATTTATCATTCTGAAATGCTTCAAGTAGATTATAACAAAGTAGCATGATGTTACTTTATATAATATAGGTAAATAGATAATAGAGTATATATACATAGGAATAATTATATTAACAAAGTTTTATTTGAACATTTATTTTCCTGTAATAAGTGATATTTGTATTTTCTTCATGCCTGTGTTTACTCTTAGAACGTTAAAAAATTCACATGCAAATCGTATGTTATCTTTTGGGGAGAAGGAAATCATTTTAAGTGTAGAAAATGTCATTTGGAAATAAATAGTGTGGTGTTTCTTTTGCCCAGGGATTTGAATAATGATAGTCTTTGTAACATCTGGAGATTGATATTCATCCATAAAGGCGGTGCCTCTCAACCCTCTGCTCCTGCAGAGAGAGACTGGAATGGGCGGCATTCCCTTCTTACAAACCGTCTTGCATGTCCTCGGGCTTAGCCCCAGTTCCCAGTAAGCAAGCTGTTGCTCTACTTCTTTCTCTCCTCTTCACTCAAGAAAACTTATAGTGGAATGCAAGAAAGGAGAATGGCCACAATTAGAAATTATTTTCTCATGGCTGTTTTCAAGCTTGGTATTATATTATTAGTAGCAAGTAATGTATTGTCCCTTTAGACTCTCGCAGTGGAGATTTGGACTAGGAAAGAAGTTCAAGGCAGTGTTTCTCAGATTCACATACACCTCAGTTACCTGGGTGAACATCTAGACTCCACATTCTGATTCAGTAGGTGGGAGGTGGGGCCAGAAATCCTGAATTTTTCACAAGTTTCCAGGTAATGTCAATGCTGTTGATCATGTAGCAAAGGATTAAGGTAAACACTCAGGTATTATAAGAAGAGGGGCAAGGGAGGCACAGTGCCCATATCTGTAGCAAACTCAGGCAGGCAATATGAACTGGCTTCAGTGAAAGCCTCATGGAGAGACCAGAAGTAAAGGAAGTTTTAGTGTCCAGTGGGCAGTTGGTACTCAGAGCTAACAGTCATGGTCACTGCATTTCTCTGACAAATGTGTAGAGCTTGTCATGTACTGGGCATTATTCTACGAGCTCCCAGATATTAATTTATTTAAGCCTGTTAACAGACCTAGAAGGTAGGTTCCATTATTTCAATTCTTCCCATTTTACTGGTTCAGAAACAGAAAAACATCACAGTTCATGAATGAGCATGGTTGGGTTGCATCCAGGCAGAAGACTCTAAGCTCCTACACTTAACCACAATCCATGCTACTTCTCTGCCCAGGGAGATGAAGCTGTCAGAAGCAGTGACCTAATGAATTAACCAGGAAAGTGGGGGTAGAGTTGTTCTTCGGTTCATCTGGCCTGCTTGTAAGGAAAAAAGCTGAGGGACTGTATCTAAACCTTAATCTAAACAGGTCTACTGAGTCTGTGAGGCACTGGAGCCCATTCCTTCTAGGCTGTGTGCAGAGCTTCTTGCCCTGTGTCTATTGTGATTTGGAACCAAGGTAAGCCTGAATGTGCACGTGTGTATGTGTGTGTGTGTGTGTGTGTGTGTGTGTGTGTGTTTGTGTGTGCGTGCGTCTGTGTAAAGCTCTGAGAGTAGGGATTGGGACTGGATATTAGTGGGATTAATTGGCGAATATCTGGGAAAGATAAAAGCAAAAATTAGGCAAGGGTTAATTTCTTAGAATCTCTGTAAAATAGCATCTCATCAAAATTTTATAGCTCCCTGACAGAGATTGAAAGCTTTTGTCACTAGCCTTAGGTTGCAAAATAAGTCAAGGTCAGAATTAGGTGCACCCTCAGGAGTGTCAGTTTTAGATCTAGCTTCTTTTAAATATTATCTCAGTTCCTGGGAAGAATCATTAGAATATTCAAACCTAAAGATCCCTGCTGTTAACATCTGTCCATTAAAATTACCATAATAACCAGGACAAAGGAACATGCATGTAATAATGCTCAGATGCACTTCATATTTGTCCCAACCAAAATTAATGACTAATGCCAGCTCAGGTAGCGGGAGCTGGAAGAGATTTTTGAGGGGATGTGTCAGACTTCAAAGCGAACTCCGATTCTGACACAGCAGGCTCCAGTCCAGCTGGACAGAGCTGCCTGGGGGCAATGGCCCCCAAGTCTCAGCAGAAGGGGGGGGATTTGCATTCACACTGTGTGTATTTGTTTATGGCTAAACTTCAATTCTTAAGTATTCACTAGTATTCCCAGGAAAGCTGTGTAATGGAAGATGAAAGTGAATTCGGGGGAACCAAGGGGAAGAAAAACAATGCCCAGGTCCCTCCAAGTAGTTGCTTTGACCATTTTTCCGGACTCTTCAGGTCAGCACTTTCACAACAGTGTGTTTAGCAGTTGCCATTTCTATTGGATTTAGGCTAACTTTTGCCACATTCTGATCTCTCTTTCCTGTGACTGAATGTTAAGGAGCTGCCAGTCCTGCTTCCACACTAGCTGCCTTGGCCCAGCTCTCTGGCAGAGCTGTCCCTCTTTGATTGGCAGTCACAGGGGATGGGTGATGTTTCAGGTCGGTGCTGCCGGAGACTCTAAGGGCTGGCATGGTGACGATTTATTATTTCTGATGACTAATTATAGGGAGGTTTGTGTTTCATGGGTATTTTGATGGGTGTTCTTTGCAGCGATATCACCTTACCGGAATACCTCAATACTTCAACCTTTGTCAACACCTAAAAGATATTACCTTTCCCTGTGGGTTAAGGGAGATAAGGAAGCGGAAATGTGTATATGGTCAATTTCTTCCTAGAGAGAAATTGTGAAGGTTTAGGAGGGAGATGACTGATCTCAACATTTGAAGGATTAAGACCAGGCCCAGGGAAAGATGTATTAGGCATTAGAAGGTGCTTATTTGGAGGAAGTTGGTAGAAAGCATATATCCTAAGAAATGAAATGTGGTTGTTTTATATTGTTAAATACCTCAAAATATCATATGCCTGGAATTTAACATTGTCTAAAAGACTCATAAATCAAATTTATCTCTTTAAACACTAGATTGTTTGGAAAAATGGACTCTGTTAGGCCTACTTACAAAGACATAGGTGTACTGCTAACCAACCCAAATTAAGTGTAAAATTTATAGGAAGAAAGTGGCTTAAATGAAGCATAACAATTATGTAATTTGATTAGCAGATTTTTTAAAATGGAAAATTGTAACAGTTTTTGTTGAAGCAATAAAGAGCTCCGAAATCTTATATCTATAACAACAAATATGTTTTTGTCAGACAAGGTTCATGAGAACTGTGGGTCAGCTACCCCACTGCTGGGTTCAAGCAGGGCTCCAAGGGCTTTGATAAGCTTGGGCAGCCCCCACAGTGCTTGGCTCCATGTGGTCTTCACCCCAGGCCTCAGAGTGGAGGAACAGTCACCAATTGGGCCATGCTGTTTTTCACAGCAAAGGACAGAGCTCAAGGGGATAAAGCCAAACCACAAAAGTACATTTAAAATTTCTGCTTGAAACTTGTGTAAGTCCCATCCACTCATGTCCCATTCATTGGCCAAGGTCATGTGACTGAACCAAAAGCCAGTGCGGTGGCCCAGCATATTCCAACTACAAGGAAGTATAATAAAGTCAGGAATGAAATGAATAATTGTGCATAAATAATACCACCTATCACAATGACCCCAAACTTTGAGATGGCAAAACATCAACTTTAGACATAAAACAGTAGAAGGAAAATTTAAGGGCAGTAAATAAATGGGATTGCTGTGAGCAAGATTCATTTAGTTTATAAATTTTGAGAATACTTGTGCTTTCTAGACAATGTTGAATGAGTCAGAAACTATCAACTTAGGGGTTCACAGCACTTGATAGATACCTGTTTCCCTACACCTACCAGAGTTTGTAGTAAAGGATAATTTGGAGAATAAAGATGATCACTTATTCATCACTTATTAAGAGTCAGGTTTGTGCTACCCAGGCTGGGTAGCTCGGTTGGTTAGAGTATCGTCCCGATATGCCAAGGTTGTGGGTTCGATCTCCGATCAGGGAACATACAAGAATCAACCAATGATTGCATAAATAAGTGGAACAACAAATTGATGTCTCTCTCACTCTCTCTCTAAAATCAATACAAATGTAAATTAAAAAATAAGCTTTGTGCTAAAATCCATGAACTTCCTGAAGCCATCATGGATTCTCTTTCTACAGGAAACTCAGATTAAAAAGAACAACATTATTTGGTGGAGGCTCACCTCTTTCCTGAGCCCTGCAGTTAGCTTTCACTGGGTAGAGGTTCAGTTTTTCTTTTGGTTAGACTCAAAGCTTCCTGTTAACTGGTATTTCTCAGCACTGAACTACACTAACTTTGTTGTTACAAGTAGATGGTACTAATATGAGACTATGGCTTATTTTCACTCTTAATTGCCTTTTAAATTGGGTATATCCACCTCTAGGTTGTAAGTGACTGAATCCACCTAGTTCACTGTTGCATCCCAGCATTAAGCTGAATTCTAGACTTCAAGTGTTGTTCAATAAATGCTTGTTGAACCATGTTGTATATTATAAAAAGAAATACAGTCACCGGCTGCTTAATGATGCAGATACATTCTGAGAAATGCATTGTTATGCAATTTCATCATGCACCACTTAACAATGGGTTACATTCTGAGCAGTGTGTTGTTAGGTGATTTTGTTCTTGTGTGAACATCACTGAGCTCACTTACAAAACCTAGTATAACCTACTACACAGCTAGGCTATAACATGCTGTACAGGAATGTTCCTAGGCCACAAGCCTACACAGCATGTTACTGTATAAAACAAAACAAGATTAAATTAAGCACAACAGAAAATGGTGCAATCAAGAGAAATGCTTGGGCAGGCGTGGCTTGGTGATTGAGTGTCAACCTATGAACCAGGAGATCACAGTTCGATTCCCAGTCAGGGCACATGCCTGGGTTGTGGTCTCTATCCTTAGATCAATGATTCTCTCTTATCATTGATGTTTCTATTGCTATCTCTCTCTCCCTTCCTCTCTCTAAAATCAATAAAAACATTTTTTTTAAAAAGAGAGAAGTGGTCAAAGTGAGATGTTTGAGGCTGCTGCCAGTGTAGCACAGCATACTGTTTTACAGCAAACCTTCTTTTTATAGGTAGAAAGAGTACACTCTAAAATAATGATAAATATTATAGTATAGTAAATACATAAACCAGGAAGATAGTTGTTTATCATTATCGAGTATTATGTATGTACATATTGTATGTGCTATACTTTATATGACTGGCAGTGCCGTAGGTTTGTTTCCACCAGCATCACCGCAAACACCTGAGCACCATGTTGCACTACGGCATCACTAGGCACCAGGATTTTTTAGACTCTATGGCATCATTGTCCTATGCGCAGTCCGTCATTGACTGGCCCACGGTTATGTGGAGCATGACTGTATGGAGGATGGTATGGAGATTTTAGAAGTCGACTGTCAAATATCCAAAATCTATAGCTGAAAAGCCAAGATTTAGAAAGATGTGTATTCTCCACAGAGAGAGAGAGATTAAAAATGAATCTTGAGAATTTCTGTTTGGACAAATGATGGAAACTTGAATTTACTAAGGTTGAAGTGTTGATGGGAACTGGGAGGGCCTGGCATTTACATTGAGTCAGCCTATTGCATTTTTTTACAACTAAACACTCAAGGCCTTTTAGAGAATCATCAGCAAATGAAAAACGTTTACTTTATATCCTTAGGTTAATCAAGGGCACAATGTTCACACTGTCCTCTTTGCTAGGTTCAAAATAATCAGTTTAATAAAAAGAATATGTAAACCAGGTTCACAGTTCCCAGGCTACATGCAATCTCTACCCCTGTCTCCTCTTTCCCTCTTGTTAATCCTGTTTTTATCTTTTTTTCCCTCGACTCAGTCCCTCACATGTGAGTAAGTTATTTGCATGCAAATTACTTAAGCAGCTTGTAGAATCGCTCACTAAATGTCTTTGAGCTACTCTTGGGTAACAGGAAAAGGGCCAGTAGTTATGATTTCTGAGGCTGCACATAAGGTTACGGGCAGTCTGAGATAGAAGAGTCTATAAGCTAGGCCGGGCCAGACAGTGAATGCCTTTGTATGTAAGACTAGGAAGTTTAGAAATTATCCTATGATCTGTGTGGAAAGATGGAAGCATTTAAAAAAGTAGAATTATGAACAGAACTATTTTATAACTAAGTAATTATTTAAGTCAGTGTCTATTTGCTCAGCTCTCATACACTACCAAAATGTGTGCTAAGCAATGATGGGCCAGGCAGGCATGATGTCTATTGTCCAGAGGCTAAAAGCGAGTGTGGGGTTAGACAATCAAAAAGCATACAATTAAATCACTAACTATTTGTTATAAACCATGGTAAGGGTTTTGTGAAGGAAAAGCATTCCTTTATTGCTTCATACACATAAATCCAGGAGAACAGAGATTTCAGCATTGTTAATTCAGCAACCTATTTTAGGTGTAATTTGAGCACTCAGATTATTTCCCTATTTCTCATTGTAAGCATTTATCTTCAAGATTGTCCCCTCATGGATTGGATGGCTATAATAGTTCTAAGTATTGTATCAACACACACCTTCCAGAAAACAGAAGAATGTCCCTTCTTCTTTATCCCCTTTAAGAAGGAGAAGTTTGTCAGAAGTCCTCTGGCTGAGTCTCTCTCATAGCTAATCACCAAAATTGTGTCAAATATCCATTCCTGTACAAATCATTGGTAAGGGTTAAGAAAATATCTTGATTGGTACCTGTGTTGTTTAATAACGTAGCCATTAGTCACATGTGGCTATTTAAATTTAAATTAAATACAATAAAATATTTCAGTGCCTCATTTGCTTGAGGCATAATTCAAATGCTTTATAGTCACCGGTGGTCAGTGGCTACCATATTGAGCAGTGCAGAATGCAAGTTATTTCCATCACTGTAGAAAGTTCTGTATTGTGCATATTTAGATTAATCAAGACTCACATCCTAGGACACAGCCTTTCTTTAAAAACATGACCTTGGACCTGAACAAAATCATGGTTTTGTCTGAAGGATCAAGGAGGTAATAGAATGAATATTAGCTAAAAAACAAAACAAAAACAACAGTGTTGCCAAAATGTGTGTGGAGTGACAGAGAATATGTGAGATGACTTTAGGAGCTGGAAGCAAAAGGACTTACGGACTGATGGAGCAAGGTGGGAAAGAGAGAGAAATCTAGGATAGCAAAAAGGCTTCTGGCTTGGGCCACTTGACAGATGTTGGTCCAATTCACTGAGAAAAGGAATATGGAGAAGGAATAGTTTTGGTGGAAAATAATGGATTTTAGTGACAGGGAGTGCAAGGAATACCTGTGGGAGAGGAAGGTGAAGATTTTCAGTGGGCAGTGGGCAATCCAGGAAAGCAATCATTGGGGTCATCAGCTATATGGGAGTGTCTATGTCTGTGGTACTACTGGAACCTGGAGTAGTGTACGGTGAGGCACTGAAGATGGTCGGGTCTCAGATTGAGTGGCTCTTCCTAATATTATTATTATTATTATTATTATTATTATTATTTTAAATATGTCTTTATTGATTTCTGAGAGAGGAAAGGAGAGGGAGAGAGAGAGAGATAGAAACATCAATGATGAGAGAGTCATTGATCGAGGCCACAGCCCAGGCATGTGCCCTGACCAGGAATCAAACCCTGATCGCCTGGATCCTAGGTGGAAGCTCAACCACTGAGTCACGCCCGGCAGGGCTATTTTTTTTCTTTTTATTGAATTTTTTAGGTGACATTGGTTAATAAAATTATATAGGTTTCCAGTGTGCAATTCTACAACACATCATCTGTATATTGTATTGTGTGTTCGCCACCCCAACTTTCCTTCCATCACCATTTATCACTCTACTCTCTTCTACCTCCCCCACCCCCTTTCCCTCTGATAATCATCATATTGTTGTCTGTGTCTATGAGTTGGGTTTTTTTTTTTTTATTATTGTTGTTTTGTTTTTGTTTAATCCCTTCACTTTTTTCACCCACTTAAAATATTTTAAATATGGGAAAAAGAAATTATAATAATTACACATTTGTTCTTTTTGTAAGAGCCATTTTTCAATGGCAAAAAGATGGCAAATAGTGCTCAATATTCCAGTACAACACTTGGTCTCCACTGAGGTCAGAAATACTTGCCTTGGTTAAGTAAAAGTATCACTTTTAATTGCAACAGACTAATGGCAGTACAGTAATTGCAGTAGACTAATAAACATTCAACCATGTATGTGCTTCCTTTGTGTACAACACAATATTAATTGTATACTAAGCATGATTCACAATAATGTGTATCTGTATTCAAATTGAATGTATATGTAATCTTCACAGCTTGTCATTTGCTAGAATGGTTTCACTCTGAATAGTAAAGGAGATAATTGATACATTTAATTAAGGGAGTGGCTAGCCAGTAGTGTTTGAGTCACTTTCTTCCTTTATGTCATTGAAATTGTCCTCAAAGACAGACAGGGTTTAGCGTCCTGAATTACTAGGAATACTAGATCTTCGGTTATGAGAAAGTGTGCAACAGTTTCCCCTCTCTGATGGCAGAATGAAAAGGAAAATGTAGAGAAGGGGAAGCTTTGCATTGACCTCCAGTGTGCATCCTTCCACTGGGATGAACAGAGGAGGCCAGGCCACAGGACTACCTCTTCCTGTCCATAGTTCCTCAGCTCCCCATCTGCATGGTACACGAGATATGCTTTCGGAGAAAACCAGGCATGTTCTGTTCCTTGCTGTCCACTGGAAATTTATTTGTAAAAGATGTACTGCTATCTGATAAATATATACATGCATGCATATACACACATATACACACATATGTATATGCCATGCATGCATATGTGTAATATAAATTTATGCATCATCACATACATGATGTATTTGAATATGTATATATACAGTGTGTTTGCATATGTATTATCTGACTACATGTATGCAAATGCATATCTACATGCACATGTGTGTACACATAAATAAAAAAGTATTTATTGTCTGTCTCCCTCATGGGTTTAAAAATTCCAAGACAGCAAGAACCTAGTTTATATTTATATTGCAAAGTAAAAGATGAACAATTATTGGCTAAATAGGTGCAGAAAACCTTTAAAATTTATCTTCAACCTGTGTTTTCCTCCTTAGTTTGTCTGGTAATGTGCGTAAGACAAGAAGCATTATTTCCTAATTACTTCTACAAATTCATAATGTGACCTTCATGTATTGCTCACAGTAAAAAGACCCGTGATCAAATAGGATAGTGCAATTGCAGTTTGTGTGAAAAATGGAAAGAAACTAACACTAGTTCAGAGAAACTTGTAGGTAGACTAAATGCTGTTTGAAACCTCAGGACTTTATACTATCAAGACTCTTGAGATAGAAGCAAAAGGGATTTCATGGCTATTCCTGGGAGGATTTGTGAAATGATAGACTTTCCTCTGGTTAATTAACAAAATGCACACATTTGATGATCTTTCTAGAAGCTAATTTATTTTTTATTTTATTTTTTTAGTCAAGGAAGGTAGCATGCCTCTGACAAAAATGTTTTTATTTAGCTCTTTTATCCAGGAAATGGGTAAGAGATATAAAAATAATTAAGTGGAAATTTAGACCTCTAAAACTATTGCAAGAGCTGAGCAAGTGCAATTTTGGTTAAAGAAATAACACCAAGTAAATAAGCTGTACACATTTTCCAGTCCTTTAATACAAGTGGGGAATCACAGGAAAATAGGACAGGAGGGAACTGTGTGTTCCCCTGTGAGCACCAACTGTGTACAGGAATGTAAATAAGATATTGCGGGTAGAATGCATGGGAAAAACTAAGGTGGAAGGCAGGCTAACGCAGACTTTGTTCAGTTAAAAAAAAAGCCTCCAAATTTATCAAATTGAGTGTCTCCCACTCACATTCTCTTGAAATTGGTTTGATAACTTAAAATATAACATTTTTGCTCTGTCTCTATTCAGCGTGTGTTTAATATTATTTTTGTATTTTTGCCTTCTGTTGGTTCATTGTCTAGACAACACAAATAAAGAAAACGGTAAAAAGTTGAAAGCAAGTATTTCAAAGCAAGCAAATACTTCAGCTGATTAATTTGTTGATCAATCGATATTAGGCAGGTATATGTGTGTGTGTTTAAGGCAGAACTGAAGGTGAGTGTCCTTTTTATGTACTTTATGAAAATATTTTCATGGATGCGGAGGCTTTGTGTGGCTAACCGTGTAGGAGCTGCGAATCAATATGGCATCTTCAAAAACATTTTATGAGGATGGCACCTCAGAGAAGGGATTAGGTTAGATATTTGTTGTATAAAAAGTATTAAACCTATTTTTATTACTCAGTACACTCAGGCCAATATTATTTACATGTAGTTTACAGCCTGTATATAAAAAGTATCTATACCTATATGAAAATTTTAGAACCTTCTACTCTGGGATGTAATTTTAAAAAGATATTTAGAAAGAGACTGGTGGTATATTCCAGATTCTTTATCAGAACAAATCAATTTTAAAAGTTGATGAATGAAAGGTACAGGATCAGTTATATGAATCAATCTTATTTGAAAAGTAAGGTAGCCAATTTTCATCACACGCTAGGGAGAAAAATAATAGGACCTAACTGAATCCTCAGTTGATGTCTTGTGCTATGATGAGGTTTGAATACAAGGGTTTAATGCCACCTGAACATAGCAGGCATTGGTAGTGTGTATGAGTGGTGGGACACTGTCCACATGAAAAGGTTAGTGGAAACACGACTTTTCCTAGAAATACAGAGTAGTGATGATTCCCCTTGTCCCAACCAAGTTGACCACAGAAACAACCTTTTCAATAAAAGCAAATCCTTGGTGGCCTTTTCAGAAGGGAGAATACTTTTTTCAGTACAGCTATAGATCTTAAACCAATAATTTGGTCTTCTGAATTTTTAAAAATTATAAATTCAGTATGTTTCACATGACTTTTCACATATTACAGCTTTGGCTAATAGGTGTATGTATATTTGTAAGTAGTGTCTGAATGTGTGCTTTTTGTCTAGCTGTGTTTTGTACGTTGCCTATAGATATAAAACTTTCAAAATTTCAAAATTTCCTAGCCAAACCCTCAGCTTCCTTTCCTGCCAAAACAGTCTTTGTTAGGCTCCACTTCCTCCTCTGCCCACGCTGATTCTCGAGCCAATACAAAGTCACAGCTATTGCTTTATACAACATATGTCTGTGAAGGTCTCTCACTGCACACGTCAAGACAACACTCTTGAGCATATGTGAGTTATTTATCATCAAACAGATTTCATAGTAACAGGTGCATCCACAGGACCCAAATGTATAAAAAAGACTAATTTCTTTTATTCTCTTAAAAGACAGTGACTAAAAGTGATAAGATAATGGCTGGAATCCTAGACAACTAAAAGCTTCCAGCAGATGTAGCTCTTGAAGCTTTTACTAAACACTGGAAAAGCATTATGAAATCGTTGCAGGCAAACAGGGGAGACGACTGAGAGATATTAATAAACTCAAGCTCCTCTCTTAGAACAAAGGAAGGTTCAGACCTGAAAGCACCCTTAGAGGTGCTCTCCTCGACTCCTTATTTACTGAGGTCAAAAGTAGGATGGATGGTTTGCCTAAACTCAGAAGTTGTTCTTACAGAAACCAAGTGTTAGCAACAACTACCCAGGGTTCTCTGATCCCCATCACTGGTCCCCCTATTTCTGAAATACTGTACATCAAACATCTTGAGGTTTTTTTATATCTCTTAACTTAGTAATTTCTTGACTATAGCTTTCTCCACCTTCTATTTATACTTATTACTCTCTTTTTTCTCTTACTCCAAATTTGTGAAATGCTCTTTGTGTTTGTATGAAGAAAATGTAAACTACGCTGCAAGGAATGATTTGGAAAGAACATTAGCAGGCCGAAATTCTGTGCTGTGCGTGTCACACCTGCCATGTAATAGTATTTTCTGCCGGCAGCATCCATATGATCACTTGACACAGAATTAAGAACCAGCAGCTCTGAGAGCAGGGCTGTGGGGCCCCCACCTGGCCCTCGTCACTGGTGGCCGAGCTCAAGCACACTCACTTACAGTGAGTGCAAAAATCAACCCTGAAGCTGGCCACTCTGCCGTGTTGTGTCACTTGCTCAGACCGTGCATGACAAATCCTCAAATGCGTTTGGTGACATTTAGAGAGCACTGTGGACTCTGCCAATATGCCTAGCAATCAGAGTGTGCATGACAAATTATGAAACACATACTGTGAAAATTATGGACCCTGTCACGGTGCCAATCTGCTGCTGAAAACCGACTGCTGCTAGAAGTAATGTTGGCACAAATTTGTTGCTAAATTCAATCGTATTTCTAATTCAGTAATGGATTGATCTTAATGGCGAGTTGCTGTACCTGTTTAGGTTTCAGAGAAGTACCAAGGGAACTAATGACCTCACTCACCATTTTAGGTAATCAGGGGAATCGAATACTTTCCCCACTTTTCTCTGTTGATGACTCTTACCTACCTCTCTGTCTCACACAGGGTTTACCCCACAGGCCCTGATTGCTCAGTTGTAGACCATTATACTATATGAGCTATTTCCACATGCACTAAAACTTTGCTAGTATTTACATCCTCACTGCATCTTGACTCAGACAACACAATCCTCACCCAGAGGTACTGTCCTGAAGAGCCCAGAGCAGCAGGCGAGTATGGACTGGAGAAAGGGCAGCTCTTCAGCAAGCTCCCCTGGAGAAGCGGAGAGTTAGAACCTGGACCAAGTCAGTGCTGATGCCCAGCGAATCATCGCATAAAAGCCTTAACTGCCAGGCACTGGGAGAGCTACTTCACAAACCCGCAAACACAAGCTAACAGCAACAACAGCAGCACATCCCAGCGATTCAGTGGAAGGAAAAGCACAGAGGAGCTAGATATTCATAAAAATATATATCAAGGACACAGTCTCACGGCCTGATAGAAATGGGAGTCTAATGATTTCTGTATTTAGAGGGTATACTTCCTAAAGATCATCTCTACTGACTTATATGGAAAAATGTAATAATATTTAAATGTGAAATATAACTAGTGTGATATTAAGTTTATGTTTACAAAGCTAAAAGCTGTAACTTCTTCTTACATTTTGTTTTAACTTTATAATTGCAGCTTTAATTTTATTTCCTTACTTTTGGTTGAACTAGTTCACATTTATAAGGAACGTGGAGTTTTGTACAGTGATGTCATGATGGTCTCTATTTTTGAACAGTTATCTTTATTAAAGCAGACTTCAAATCATGTTGAGCATTAGATGGATTAAAATAATAATCATGACATTTACTCTTATCACACTAAAAAAAGGTGAATAGTGATCCCCAAAGTAAGTCTATTTATATCAGATTTGTGGGAGTATATATGTGATCCCTGTCTGTTTTCTTTTTTCTTTTCTTGGATCTAGATCATCTGTTGTATTTAGCTGTTGTGTTTGCTTATGAAATCTATCTATATTATATATTATATTATAATATTATATTAATATATTATTATATTAATTTATATTATATTATATTATATATTATATTATTATATTATAGCCTGTGTGGATTATTGAGAAATAATTATGGCTAAAACTCTCCTCCCCCATTGAATTAACTTCTGTGTGGAGATTTTTCTACTGAAATCATGGGGACTTTGAAGGCACATTAACATTTTTAGCTTGTTTTTGTACCAAAAAAATAAAGTGAAAGCCCTGATCTAAAAGAGATTTGGCAAAACCTAGCAACTCCTGAATTTGGGGCTCCCACCATATGGATGTGGTTCATTGGAATAATGTGGAAGGAAACAACAAAAAAGAGGGATGGAAGAAGGGCTCTTTCCAGGACTTTCACTGCACGGTGCATGCTGAGGCTCTGATTTTTAGCTTCTGTCAATGCCAGACGTCTTGAGAATGAAGCCAAGATATGCACCCTGACTCAGGGCTCCTTTCCTTCTCCTTCGACGAAAAGAGAAGATGACAAGGCAACTACCAGCCAAGCTCTCCCAGACTTCAAGGAGTCTGTCTGAATTGTCAGTTAGCAACTCTTCTTTCAAATGATATAGACAAGAAATCCCCTAAATTGAAGAAAGCTGGAGCAAGGGTTTAGAAATAAGCACAGTCCTACATCTAGGAAACAGCGACAGAAATAGTGAGGCGGTTGTGCTTAGCAATCTGAACATTAATTCTCCCAAACATGAAAGCATATTTTTGGCCAAAAAGAGAGTCCAGGAGGCTGCCCAGTGCCAAAGAGAAAAATGGCAGCCCTCCCTCCATCTATGTCTCTGATTATAAAACAGCGGGAGAGATCATTAGGGTAGCATACACGTTCTGCTCTGGGGCATATGTCAGGTTCAATACTGAGAACAGATTTAAGCTTTGCCAAGGATGCCAAGTACTTCTTCCTGTGACTTCTCCAACAGTGAGGTGCTGGGCTTGTGCGGCTGGCAGTTTTGCAAAAAGCCGTGGTGGTGAGTGACACAGATGGTGTGGAGAGCCTGACATTGCATATTATTTACCAATCAGAAAATGACTCAGTTATTTTATTATGCACACACAATTATAAAGGACCACCTGTACCAGCGTGTGCCGCCTGCCTGTGGGCCACAGCAGGAAGGGGGCATGTGCCCATGTAAAAAATAAACTTTCCCTCTTTGTTTTATATTTTTATGGTTTTAGCACCACCTTTGTTCATGTTTAGTTTGTGAGAACTCAGTGCCATTTCTCCTCCCATGAGGACTCTGTCTAATGCCATTCATATAGATATAAGTTAGTGTAAGACTCCCTTTCTTTGATCCCATTTTCTAGATACAGTTTCTGAAATATCAAAATGCTATGTTGTAAGATGATTTCTTTGTCTAATCTCTAAAGCATGGCGTTCTCAGAAAGTTCAAGTGTACTGTTCAGACATTTCCTGCGTGTACTTCAGATATTTAGAAAATACTCTGATTATTTAAAGACTTAATGATGACACTAAATGATATCCTCTTGCCATTAAAAGTAAGGAAACGAGCATTTTTGGAGCCCTTGTGGTAGATACTTTATAGTGACTGACATTCAGTTGTCTCAGTAATTCTCTGAGGTAGGTAGTAGTGCTCCTCTGTACAGATCAAGAACTTGAGACTCAGACAATTTAAAGAACTCCCCAAGTTCACACACATAGTATGTGGTAGAGAAAAGATTCCACACCCATTGTGTAATTCTTCTTTCTCACAAAAGTCAACTGTGTGCATTCTCCCCAAAGGGCTAGCTTATTCCGAGTCCTCCTTAGGCTGCCGAATTGATTTTCTTCAAAATGAAAACATTTTGGTATCTTTATTTTACTTGTTCATTGTAAAATATTAGAGAGAAATACGTAGAAAGTGAAAATCCACTTGTAAACAGCTACTCACCCTGCTTGCCACCAACCCTCACCCTACCTCCAAGAAATATCTACAGCTAACAGGAAAAAATATATACTCCAAACTTTATCTCTAAATGTACACACGTACACACACACACACACAAGTATGGGGTGGGGAAAAAGTAGGTTTACAGTTGTGAGTATGTGAAACACAGAGTTTATTCTTGCGTTATTATTTGTTAATTATTGCATTATTTATTTAGATTACAGCCATAAACCTACCTTTGCCCCAACCTGTATTTATAAGTTGATCATGAAGTATATGCTATTCCATGTATATTGTGGGTGTACAGATCGAGACCCAGCTCTGCCCTTCTTTTTGTAAAAACTTGTAGTGTTCTATATTGTGGATGTAGAAATATTGCATTTTATTTATCCAAGTTCTATTGATGAATATTTGGATTGTATACGTTTTATTGCTATTTTGTTTTATTACTTTCTACAAATTCCTGAAGTGAAGTTGATTTGTCAGTATGTTTATTTAAGTTTTGTTAAAAGTTTATATTATCTTTATAAATCTATATCTTTTACACTTTCACTAGTATCTGGACATGATCCATTTTTAAATCTTTGACAATCCCATAGATAAAAGTTGTTTCACTATTTTCCTAATATACATTTTTAGTACTAATAAAGCAGAGCCCCTTTTTCGTGTTTTTATTGGCCATTTAGCTCTATCTTGCTGAATTGCTTTTTCATGTTCTTTGGCTATTTGAAATTTTGCTGCTTTTTAATTATTAATTTGTACGAGCTTTTTTTACAATAAGATTTTTATTACCTTGCATATTATTTTATACATATGATATGTAATATATGGCCTCTTATGGATATACTACTAATTTGTTTTGCCTTTTCTGTACTATTTAAACATCTTTGAATAAATCATAGATTTTGTAAGCCATTTTCAAATGTATAAAGTGAAAGATAAATTCTAAAAAAGATCAGCAGAAATCTTTTTAACCATATCTGCTCCCACTCTTATATCCTATTATTATTAATACTTTTCTGTGTATTATTAAAAAAGCAGCTTTATTGTGGCATATTTATATAAAATAAGCAGCATTTACAAGGTGTGGTTATGTAAACCATAACCACAATTAGAGTAATGAACCTGTGCATTATCCCACAAAAGTATCCCAGAATTTAGGCCCTGTTCATTTAACATGATATTTTATATGGTTAGCTTTTAAATGTGTTATTTTGCTGTTTGTTTTCTATTTGTTCCATTTCTTTTTATTTCTCCCCCACCCCTCCTTTTCGAGGCTCTTTTGGATTGTGTGTGTTTTGCTTGTTTGTTTTTGTTTTTGTTTTTTGTTAATCTTCACCTGAGGCAATTTTTTTTCATTGCTTTTCAGAGAAAATGGAAGGGAGGGAGGGGGGAGAGACAGAGAGAGGAAGGGGGAGAGAGAGAGAGAGAGAAACATCAATGCGGGAGACACATCTACTGGTTGCCTCCCTCCTTTGCCCCTACTGGGGGTGGGGAGCGAACCCACAACTGAGGTTTGTGCCCTTGACAGGTAATCCAACCAAACCCTCCACCCGTTGGTGTGCAGGCTGAGGCTCTAAACACTGAGCACACCGGCCAGGGCTTTTTCTTCCTTCTTTTGGATTGTGTATTTTTTATTATTCCAGTATATCTTCTTGTCAATTTAGGAGCTGCCATTCTTTATCTTGTTATTTCAGTGGTTGTAACTTGGCTTGTACTGTGTATCTCTAACTTTTCACAGTCTCCCTTCACAGAAGAGATGTCACTTCACATTAGATACAAGAACTTTATAACAGTGCTCCTCTCTTCCTCCCCTGTCAACCTCTCTTCCATTGTAGGAAACTTTAGTTCTATATATGTTATAATCATCACATTACATTTTGTTTATAGTCAGTTATTATTTAAAGATATTTAAATAGCCCGGCCGGGCGTGGCTCAGGGGTTGAGCGTCGACCTAGGATCCAGGCGATCAGGGTTCGATTCCCGGTCAGGGCACATGCCGGGGTTGCGGGCTGCAGCCGATCAATGACTCTCATCATTGATGTTTCTGTCTCCCTCTCTCCCTCTCCTTTCCTCTCTCTGAAATCAATAAAGATATATATATATATTTTTTAAAAAAAGATATTTAAATAATAAGAAAAAATCTCCTATGTTTATCTACACAGATAGCACGTTATGGGGGTTCATTCCTTTGTGTAGACTCATCTTCCCACCCGGGGTCATTTTCCTGCTGCTAGAGGACGTCCTTAACATTTCTTGAAATTGTCTGCTGACAATGAATTGTTTCAGCTTTTGTGCATCTAAAATTATCTTTATTTGGCCTCTCTTCCTGAAAGATAACTTTTCTGAGTAAAGAATTCTAGGTTGGTGAGATGTTTCTAATACTTTAAAGCTGTTCCCCTGCTACCTTCTACTTCCATAGTTTCTAATGAGAGAGCTATCATCCTAACCTTCTTTCTTATGTGTATAATGTGTCTTTTTGTCTTGCTGCTTGGATGATTTTGTCTTTATTATTGGTTTTGAGCAATTTGGTTTTGATGTGCCTTATTGTATTTTTATTCAAGTTTCTTGTGCTTGGGGTTTCTTGAGCTTCTCAGATTGTTGGTTTATTGTTTTCATAAAATTTGGACTAATTTTTCTCATTATTTCTTCACATATTTTGTCTATCTTTCTTTCTCCTTTCAATTACTGCTCACAATTACATGTGTATTAGGGGGCTTACAGTTGTCTCACAGAAGACAGATGCACTTAAAAACGTTTTTCTCTGTTTTATTTTGCATATTTCCTAATGTCATGTGTTCAAGTTCATTAATCTCACAACTTGTCTGCACTGTTGTTGTTTCTATCCAGCACATTTTTCATATCAGACTACGTAGTTTTCATCACTAGAAGTTTGATGCATGTATATATCCTGGCCTCTACCTAACTTTTAGAACATGAACTCTGATTATAGTAACTTATAATATTCGCATCTCCCAATCCTTACACATGTGCATTTCTGGCTCAGTTTCAATTAATTGTTTATTCTTATTATGAGATGCACTTCCCTGCTTCCTGAATGCTTGGCTTATTTGGTTAGATGGCAGACAGTATGAATTTCATTTTGTTGGGGGCTGCATATCTTTGTATATCTATATTCTTGAGGTCTGTTCCAAAGTGCGGGTAACTTTCTAGGAAAGAATTTCACCCTTTTTAATCTTGCTTTTTTGCTTTTAGGCAGTTCCAGAGCAGTGATCACTCTGGAGTCAATTTTCCCATTATTGAGGCAAGACCTAAAATATGCCACTCTATGAATAATGAATTATTTTAGACTGGACAGTGGCTTTCCCACTCCTCCCCACCCTCTATGATCTCTGGTCACTGTTCCCTCTGTGTTTTGGGGTAGTTTTTACCCCAAACTTGTGTAGTTTCTTCACATGCATAACTCATCTGAATACTCAAAAATGATTCCGTGAGCCTCTGGGACTCTATCTGTGTGAAGTCTTCTTCTGCCCAGCACAGTCAGGCACTGCATGAAGACATTTGTTTAATGCCAGACTGCATATATGCCCTTGGTCCCATACGATTATAATGGGCTTGAAAATTTTCTATCACCTAGTGGCAGTGTAGCCACTGTAACCTCCTAGTGCATCCAGGTGTTTGTGGTGATGCTGATGTAATCACACCCACTGTGCTGCCATCACATGACGATACAGCACATGCAATACGCACAGCACAGAATACTTGATAATGATAACAAACAACTATGTTATTGGTTTATGTATGGACTAAACTTTTTGTCATTACTTTAAGTGTACTCTTTCTGTTTATATAAAATTTTGTGTAAAAGAGTCTGTTGTGTTACACCAGCAGCAGCCTCATGCATCTCGTGTTTACTAAGTCTCGGTGTGTCATTTGCTCTTGTGCTGGATTTAATCTCACTGTTTCATGGACAGGCCTGCAGCCTAGGAGCCATAGGCTATAACATATAGACTAGGTGTGTAGTAGGCTATATATTTAGGCTTGTACTCTATGATGTTTGAATGATGACAAAATTGCCTAAGAACACATTTCTCACAAAGTATTCCGTCAAGGGGTACATGACTGTCCTCTGTCCTGCAAATCCTATCTGCCTTGGGCTCCCTAAATACATAGCTTTGTTTCCTCAACTCAGGGGCTCTACCTGGCCCTACCTGCCTTCCCCTCTTCTCTGTAGCCTGGGATCTCTCTGGAGGTGGTGAGCGAGGGCAATCAGGGCGAAATTTGATCGTTTCTTGTTCCTCAGGGATCACTGTCCATTCACTGATGTCCATTGTCTTGGAAACTGTTGATTCATATAGGTTGATTTTTGTTTCAGTCAGGAGTCTGTACTCAATTTCTCTTTTCAAACTTGTGTAGAAATGGGATTCATAAACTTTTCTTTTAAAATTTAGTCAGATTATATCAATCTCCTTTTAAACCTTCTTGTGTCTCATTTTGTCCTTAATGTTAACTCTAAACTCCCCATTAATGACACAAAGCCTTGTATAATTAGACTCCTTACTGCTTTCTGGTTTTGTAACTCATTCTTATGAGTTATAAATTTGAAGTAAATTTTTCTTGCTTCTCTCTTTATAATGAGAAATATAATAGTACATATATACATACACACACATATATATATGTTGTTTTTCAGTTTGCCTTTTTTACTTACTAATGCAGGGTAGGGCAAAAGTAGGTTTACAATTGTGAGATCACGAAACACAAGAGTTTATTCTTGTTTATTATTTATTAATTATTGTATTATTTTTCCATACAAACAACGGTAAACTTACTTTTGCCCCATTTGGTATATCTTGTGGATGGTTATATCTCAGCACATAAAAATCTATTTTTTCTTTTCAATCGCTGCATCTTATTTTGTGGGAGAAACTACAACTTGTTCACTTATAATAAATTATGACGTACCTTTTTAATCCATACAGAATCTTTATGAGCTTTCCTGAACTTTGAATATATTTACTTTGAAACTTATAGCTGTACAAATATGGAATTCACAAAAGTTGGATTTTTGGCCTCCTGAACATAGTGTCAGCTAATGAGATTAAGGTGGAAAAATTTTTTTGTTTCCAATTTCAAAGTCTTCGTAAATATTAAAATCTGGCTTTTTGACTTTAAATTTCTATATCAACACCAATTACTTCCTCTTAGAAAAAAATCCATTCAAGAGACTGTGTTTTGAAAATTCCTTTACAAGTGCTATGGCTGCCAATGTTTGTCCTAGCACCTCTGTTGCCATATGTACTACACATGGATACACAGGGGCTTAGGGAAAAGGGGGTGGGGCTGGTTTGTGAATAGTTGAGACAACACCTTCATATAAAAGTGATCATGGGCTTTAAACATATATTGCATATATTTTCTGTTATACATAAAAATACATTATGTGCATATATCATATATATGGTATTTAAAGTGACAATTTCAATTTTTTAGATTTTCAATTACTTTCTAAAAAATTGAAACTAATATTTTAATAAATAAAATTACTCATAATTTTTTTTTAAAGATTTGGAACATATACTTTCTCTTGAGCTATTATTATTGGGGGAAAATAAAACATAATTCACCTACTCACCTTTGTTTTCCTAGGGGTGGGCAGAATGTTTGAACACACAGTAAGTCTAAGAGATTATCTGTTAAAAGAATGGATAAATAAATGAACCTCAGAGTTTTAATAGGGAAAATTTACTAACAAAATTAGCAATATATGTCAAGTGACTAGCCATCTTCAAAAGCTCATCATAATTTTAGATTTTTGCATAATGATATCTGTATCAACACAATCAAGTCATGCATTAGATTATAACTCTCGCCATAAGGATCTAAGCTCTATGAGGACAGGGATGTTTTGTTTCATTCACTACTATGTCTGAATGACATATAGTACATGCTAAATAAATATTTGATGAATTAATAATTTTCAACATGTCTTTTAAAGAAAAATATAAGGTATTTTATTTAACTACATCCATTGTAAAGTTCAACCAACGTATGTAATTAAGAGTTTATGTTGGTACATACACAATAACATGCTTTTAATAAAAGAGACTTAATACCAGTAAGGTTTTTGGTAGGTTGAATTCACCCAAGCACTAGGTATGGGTTATTATTGACCCTAGTTGATAAGCAATGACCCTGCCAAAGTGACTCACCCCCCGCACCCCCCAATAGGCCTATAGCCCAATCAGATCAGCGAGAATCCAGAACTTCATAGAGAATCTGGGGAAACAGAATTTCCACTTTTTAAAAAGAGATTGCTGGCACAGATTTTTTTTTTTTTTTAAATCCTGGGATTGGAAAATACGAGGGGAGGATATTGAAGTATGATATTATTGCCATTTTTTATTCCAATCGGGGGGAGTGCCTAGAACTTTGGGGGAGAGGCATCTTATAGAGCCTATAGATAGGGCAAAATCATGAAAAGCAATATTGAGAGTCAGAATTTGGTCTAAGGTGACATTGTTGAGCTGTGAGGTCATGATAAAAGGCCTGTGCTGCTGTAATCGTGGTTCAAACTAATGTCTCAGATAAAAAAACACACCTATGTGAACCTATTTGTTCTTGATTGCATATCATCCTGGAACAGAAACATATTTTATTGATCTACACCACACCTGTGGCTATACAAACTTCAATTGGGTGGTTATTTCTTATATTTATTGGTAGACATTAGCAAGCCATACTTATTGTAACTCTCATATAAAAGATTACAACAGGGCGTTCCCTAAAATAAATGCAAGTGAGTTTTCCTTGGCTCTGATTTCAATATAAAGTTTTCTGATAAATCAGGAAGATTAAAGTCAGTTTCTTGAGTAGTAGAGGAGGTAAAATTCCATTCAAAGGTGCATTTATGTCAAGATTGCCCATCACAGCCCTGTGTGCAAGTGGTTCTACCCCTGCTCTCGAATGAGTGAAAGGGCTGAGAAATGTTCTAAAGTTGGTCATTTTAAAGTCATTTTAAAGCTCCTAAAGTTCGTCATTTTAAAGTTTCTAAAGTTAGTCATTTGAATAGAGAATTATATTTTACATTTATAAAATTCTCATACCCTCTTTTAAACAGAATGAACATATAAATAAGTATTTTTAAAGAAATATTATTTTTAAATTCATTTTTTAAATATACAGCAAAACTGACATTTTTGGCACACAGTCCTATGAAATTTAATACATACATAGAATTGTGTAGCCACCACCTCAATAGGATTCAGGAAAGTTCTCTCGTCCTCCAAACTCTCCTGTACTATCCCTAGGTTACGGCCTCCCTGGTCCGTAACCCCTGGCAACCACTGTCTATTCACATCGCTGTGTCTTTTGAGAATGACATATAAATGGAATCACACAGGCCCCACTTCACTTCTTCCTGCTCTATCTGTATTGCAGCCTTTCTTTTGCTTGCTTCGGCTTTATTTTCCCATCTTTTTCTTGCTTTTTGAAATGGAAGCTTAGGTTATTAATTTGAGATATTTTTTTCTTTTGTAATATAGGCATTTGATTTTTAAAAAAAAAACATTTTTCTGTGTACATTATTTTAGCCATGTCCTACAAACTTTGATGTGTTATTTTTAATTCAAAATATTTTCTAATTTCCCTTGAGGCTTCCTATTTTATGTATGGGTATTTAGTGGTGTGTGTTTTTCAATTTCTAAGATGTTTTCTGTATCTTTTGTTACCAATTTCAATTTTAATTTCATTATGGTTTAAGAACATACTTTGACAGACATTCTTTTAAATTTGTTAAGGTTTGTTTTACATCCCAGGACATGACCTATTATGGTGAATGCTTCATGTGCACTGGAAAACAATAGGTATTTTCCATGCATCAAGCTAGTATTAGGGCTTCTCTCAGTACTCTCTCTGTGCCAATGTCTACTTCTGTGTTTGTTATTTTTGCTGCCTTAAGTCTAAGCTTGAAGATATTAAAGGTGGAATATGTTTACTACTTATTTGTTGGTGCTTTAATTCCCTTCTACTGCAATTTGCCTGCTAGTATTTACTTTTCAAAATCTTCAAATGGCTGCTTCATGCATTCTTTCCAAATGTTATAGCTGCAGTCATTAGGAGAGAATGGGTAGGATATGCTTACCTATATCTTACCTAGTAAGAGAGTTATTGAGCTAAATTTTCATTACCCGCTTCATTAATCACACAAGAGTAACTTTAGGCAAATTATTTGTTTGTGAAAAGGGACCTTTTATGTATTCATTTACAAATTCATTATTGATTTAGCACCTTCTACATACTGGCACTGTTCTAGGCATTGAGGATATACCAGTGAACAGACCAGAAAGGTCCTTGCCCACACTGCATTTGCATTCTAGTGGGAGGAAATAGACAATATACAACCAAAAATATGTAACGTGTCAGGTGATGGTAGGTGTAATAAAAAGAAATGAGGAAGCAGGGGATTTGAAGGGCTATGGGAAGAGGCATTGCAATTTTAAAAAGGATTGAGGAAAGTGGTCAGTGAGAAGGGGATATTTGAATGAAGAAAAAGATTAGTATTTGATTGTGCACATTGTGATCACCATCTTTGAAAGCTGAATTTGAAACAGATAAAGTTGAGGGCTTTTACATATATATTTGAAGATACACACACACACACATATTTCCAACTGAAAATTTTACTTATTTCAATCATGGGTACATTAGTTTTTGTACAGTTAAATCATTTCTGAATTGCCCTGGCCAGGTAGCTCAGTTGGTTAGAGCGTAGTCCCCATACACCAAGGTTTCGGGTTGGATCCCTGATCAGGGCACATACAAGAATCAACCAAAGAAGCATAAATAAGTGAAACAACAAATCAATGTTTCTCTCTCTCTCCCCTCCCTTCTTCTCCCTCTCTCTAAAATTATATATATATATATTATTATATATATATATATTATATAATATATATATATTATGAATTAACATGTAAAATATACAAACTTTATTAAGTGGAATTAAGTTTTTAGTTCTATGCCAAAGGAATCAATTTTAAATTTAAATCAGAAAAAAGTAATCTTGATAATGTGGAAAATTAAATTGAGTTTGCCACAAATGACTTTATGAAACATAGTCTGGTCTCTGCTGGATTAGTAAACTGTGATTTTACATGAACAAGGCAATTTGTTTCTCTAACTAAATTCTATAGTTTTCATGGAAGTTTTGAGATTGATAGGAGGGAGAGCATCTAATTAAATTTATGGTAAGTTTTAAATAGCATCCTTGATTTTCAGATGCTGAAGCACACCTCCAATGTCAATACTGAATGTGAGTTCCAGAGTCTAATTGCTTGAATATCTTACCTCATGCTTTGTCAGGAATGGTAAGAGCAATATGGACAAACTAGGGCAAAGTCAGCTGCCACTAACTTAGGAAATATGCCATGTCCAGATGTTGCCCTCTGCAGTTGCCACGTAATTTTAATTGACTCCCTGGGGAATCTCAGTTTGAGCAGCTCAGGGCCCAGTTCAGCTTTGGAGTTGTAAGTGAGTAACTGATGACAGAGGTTGACTCAGTGTGTTTGTGTATGTGGAAATGTTGAGGGTAGGAGGTTATACAAAGGCCAACAGTCATTACTCCTAAGGGCCAGTGGAAATTACACCTTGGTTATCAGCTTTTATCTTTAGCACAATTAAATGTATGTTTTGAAATATGAAAGCACCT
Source organism: Miniopterus natalensis (assembly GCF_054644295.1). NCBI lineage: Eukaryota > Metazoa > Chordata > Mammalia > Chiroptera > Miniopteridae > Miniopterus > Miniopterus natalensis. Next base: position 14,915,496 of record NC_142086.1, on the reverse strand, counting down.
GAAACTTATGAACTAATAAGCAATAATTCTTTCAAACACAAAATAAAGAAGGCTAATATAAATATATGCATATATTTGAAAATACACAAAGTATTTTTAAGTATACATAAGTATATTATCTAAGAATGGTGACATCTTTTCTGGAGGCTCACATAATATTTAACATTTTCAGTGCTGTGTCAAAAAATGGGTTGCTTTTGGATGTTATAATGTACTCTTTGTTCTTAAACACAGGTTGAAATACATATTCTTTGTGAAAAAGTTAGTCTACCTTCAAGTCTTATATCTTACTCTAAATAAGTTCTCAGCTAAAGGGAAACATATTTTTAAATTTCTGTACAGAAATGACAAAAAGTGTATCTAAGGATTTCTTTTTTGCATAAGCCACCATCATAAATTCTCAGATGGATGTGGCCCAAGTATGAAATATTCACCTGTCCCAGAGAAAGTGTTTAACAAATAGGTTGGCATTATTACTGAAACAAAATTATATTATTTTTTTCTTTTATTGAGTGTGCATATAGAAATTAATATCATATTCCATTGGATTTACACATCTAAACTTGATGTACAAATCTTGACTTCTTAAATTTTTCTTAAATTTGAAAATGATAGTTTTATAACAGAAAAAGAAAACAGATGAATCCCTAGACTTCTGTAAAATAACACCTTGTATTTTACCCCAGTAATTAAAGAGAGCCATTCTTAAAACATCATTTACATTTTCATAAGGCTTTATCTGGATAATCTGCTCGCTCTGGAGAGACTAATGTGAAGGGAAGATATGAAGAAGTGAAAACAAATCCTTAGAAAGACATGAGGTTGTAAAAGTCATAGAAAATCTGTCTAAGGAAAAAAGGCTCAAAAACAGAGGATAAGACAGTAGTTTGCTTTTAAAATACTGATCTAAATTAAAATGAATATTAAGAAGCTGCTGATAAAAATTGATTATTTCTGGCTCTGAACTCTCTTAGGGAATTTTCTTCCTGTGATTCCACACACACACATAGCATGTTTGATATTGTAAGAATTTAAGTAAAAGAAAGTTATAGGCATAGTTTTAAGCTGTTTGTATGATTATAATTAGTTTTTTGGAAGTAGTTATACTGTTAATTTCTATATGTACACCTAATAAAAGAAAAAAATCTTTAATTAAATAATATTATTAAATTTCAGTAATGATACCAGTCTATTTGTTGAACACTTTCTCTGGAACAGGTGAATATTTCACAATAGAATATCAGCTACATGAAATGAAATGTAACAATTTATTATTTGTCAAATATCTTTATCCACAAGACAAATAAATAAGCTTTTTTCTCAGATGTGTGTCATAATGAGTACTTTGTGTTGTCAAAGACAATGCATTCTTTCTTTTCCTTTTTTAATTGTTTTCAGTATTACAGATGTCCCCCATTTTCCACTGAGACAATGCATTCTTCAGTCACATAGTTTGTAAGTTGGAATCTTCTTAATTAACATTGAGGATGTATCTATTCTGTTACTTAAATATTTCTTAATACACATAATTATAACTGGTTTATTAAAAGTAATTAGAATTAGTGAAAATATAAAGTCAGAATGAAAAAGAAAATCTTCAGTGTTCCAGTTTTTGGGTCTTTGTATGAATACACAACAGTAAATATATACTATTAATACATCAGAAACTCAAACTGAATAATTTGGAAAATGTCAACAATAATATAAAATGTAATATTTGTCATAGTACATCACCCTGTGGGGAACTGAAACATAAATCTGTTACATTGTAAAGTATATGTTCATAATGTTGAGGTTTTAAGGAATTATACAATTTAGAAAATGTCAAACTATTTATTACATTTTTCAACATTAGTAATCCCCACTTCCATCACTCACTGTTTTTCCTTTGTTTTTTAAATATTTCCTTCATAGTCTACAAGTTTATTTTATATAATGTTACTTAATGTTTTTCTAAGTACATGGTAAAATTCACTAAGTCACAGGTGATTTTTTAAACTTCATAACTACAGAATAGAAAATATAAAAGTGCCCTGCATGCATTATTCTAAGAATAATTTTTAGCCCTGGCTGGTGTGCTTAGTGGTAGAGCATCGCAGTCCAGGGCGTGTACCTGGGCTGCAGGTTTGTTCCTTGGCCGCAGTCCGGGCACGTGTGGGAGGCAACGAATCCATGTTTCTCTCTCTTTCTCTGCCCCCTCCCTCCCTTCCACTCTCTAAAATTCAATGGAAAAAATATCCTTGGTGAGGATTAACACACAAAAAAGATTTTACTGAAAGATTTGTTTGAATTATACATACTGGGTTGCAGTGGAAACTGAATTTCTTACTGTTGGTTTTGATAAAATATTACTGAAAAGCCACTGGACTGGATGAAAGAAAACTGAACAATACTGTGTACAAACTTTTGTTATTTATGCCAGTGGTTCATTTACTGTATTTTATCTATATTTTGGAATATACATAATGAATATGTCCAAGTGGCCCACTCTCAATGTTGCAATCAAGACTTCACTGATGGTTGATGAATTGCCCAGAAGGATGAGTGAGAGACAAAGTGTTGGGCTTAATCATTTTACTGTCAGAGATCTATGTATCAATGGTGGTGAAAAACATCCTGGAGGGAAGAGCCGGCTATTACTTAATTAGCATTGGAATATTACAGGGTGGATTTTCATTTCACAACCATATTTCAAGTGAATTATGAAACTAAACAGAAGGCAGAGATGTAACACGGGCTGTAGATACTGCAAAATTAAGATGGGTTTGACCATATATAACGGACTTAGCTGAACTAAGCTCCTGCACATTTGCAAAAGCAACCACCACACTTAACTGTACTAGGTTCCTGTGAATTTGAAAAAAGTCCCTGAGCACAGAGAGACTCAGCATGATTTTTCTGGTAAAAATCTTGTACTCGAACATGATACAATATTATTTTGTGAGATGTAACTAGACCGGTAAGCTGACAGACACAATTATGCCCATTTCAGATATTGGGGTATTTGTGGCAGAATTGTTTAGAGCGAGGACATGAAAGTGGCACTGGAGAAGACACTTGGTTCCGGTCCAGTACCATTAACCCCTTAGATGACACCACTTTTCATAATACATACATACATGCATACATATATATGTACATACAGATGTACATACATACATGCACACATACATACATCGATGGTTGTTTCTGTAAGCTGGTATCTTATTTCATTCACTTCTTTTTATTCTTAATTTCTGTTTTTCAAATTTTTAATACTAAGCACATATTATTTTTATTTTGACTTTTAACTCTATAAAATTATTGTATTATAATACAATAATATTAAAGAATTATTTTTATAAAAAAGAGTTTAGCCCAAATTCTATTCTTGCATACAGCTGCTTCATTTATTCATGCGCATCACTCCTGTGATCAGGATAACAGAAGACAACTGGACATGTATAGGTATAAACATAAGCCTACCAACGTAGATGGATAGCCAGGCACACATGCTAATAATTCTATAAAGGGGCTTCTAACACCTTCGAGTTAGTCATGCTCTGTTTTGACTCTTAAACTTCTTTTCTTCTTTTCTTGACACACACTGCACTTTCTACAACAGCTTCTGCTGACCTTCCTGGCTTTTCACCACCTGGGAATTAATTCTCTCCAATTCCTAGCCCACTTCTCTTTGCTTGCACTTTCGGGCTTTCTTCCTTGATTCTGGCTTAGACTCACTTTTTGCCATCTGGGGGCAACTCTGTAACTCAGCCAGTCCTCCAGAATTAAGGGCTTACTGTTATTGCCTCAGTAGTCCTCAACTTTGGCTGCCATTGGGGCGTTTGGGCCACACTCCAGACTCAGAATCTCTGGGAATGGGATTTTAGCACAGGGACTGTTTTAAAATTTCTTACTTTATTCTAAAGTGCAGCTAGGGATAAAATCATTGCCCTAGAGCAGACCATCTCAGCTTTGGCGGTACTGGCATTTTGTGCTGGGTAATTTTGTTGTGGGAAGCTGCCCTTCCTGTGCACTGTAAGATATTTAATAGCATCCCTCACCTCTGCCTCCCAGACTCCAGTAGCAACTCTTCCCACCCAATCCACAAAAACATTTCTAGACCTTGCCAAATATTTTCTGAGGGCAAAATAACCCCCATTGGAGAACTGTGCTCTACAGCTAGAACACAGTCAGATGAAAGGGTCACATATCAAACTAGAGTTCTAAAACAGAGTAGTGAGAAGGACCATGTGACTCAGTCAGGAGCTGACATCTTTTCAGGACGTATTGGGCTGGTGGGATGCTCTCATGTAACAAACCTGACCCTGGCCACTTGTATGGGGCACCTATTAAGGAAGCTGGTCCAGCTTCAGGTACTTGAGGAGAGGCATCAGCAGGCGTAAACTCATCCAGCTGGTGCTGGATGCTCCACAGGCAGCGATGGAGCTGTCTTACAAGGAAATGGTGCACAGCCATGCAGGTTCCCAGGACAGGAGATATTTCCATGTCTTCTTGAATAGGCCACGCTTAAGTCACAACATAAGAAAGCAGAAATGAATAGCAAGCTAGTAGGGGCTGCACTAATTATGCGAAAGGTAAAATACACAGTGCAAACAAGTCAGGGGCGATTTCCCTTACAGAACCGAGTCTTCAGTAGACAGTCCAGAGTTGGTATGACTTCAAGATTCTGCAAGGACCCAGAATCTATCTGTCTTCTCTGTCATCCTTACACTGAGCTCTCCTGCTTATGACTGCAAAGTTTCTGCTCTACCTCCAGGCACTGCAGTGTCATTTTGGGCAAGAAAAAGGAACATGGATTAAGGGTCAAGAACAAAAAGCCAAAGGACTTTCTCTTAGAAAAAGTGAAAGATCTTATGCCTTTCTCAAAGAAATCTAATTACACCTAATTGGCCAGAATTCTGCTAATAGATATGAGAGCTTCAAAGGAAGCTGGGAGATAGAATATTTTAGCTGAATTCATTGCCACTCAGGAAAAAGAAAAGAAAAAAAAAAAGTCCATTAGAATGGAAGAAGGAGCGATGCGTGTTGGGCCGGCCTCCAGCAGCTTCTGTAGCAAAGGGTCTGGAATCTAATCTTGTAACTTCTGGAACTATTCAGAAGAATTCAGCGAAATAGTCCAAGCAACACACATGAGAAAGAAAGAAAGAAGTTACCATGCAATGAAGCCAAATTTGGGTCTCACTCTGGGAGGATTTTGATTACTTTCTGCTGAATAGTGGGCCAATTTCATGACATAATCAACCCCAAACCTGGAAATGGACACAATTGAACTACTGTGCGGAGCTGGCAATTGCTTAATCTGGCTGGAGCAGAGAGTGTAAGGACAGGGGCTGAGTAAAATCTGACTTGTGGGCAACATTATGCAATGTGTACCAAGCTGTTCATTTCCTCAAAGCATGAAAAAAAATTGATAGGAAGTTAAGATTTCATGGAATTATGAGATTCCAGGTGCCCTGGGATTAATTTTATTCCTTGAAACTCACCCCTGTCTCTTTTCTAAAGTCTTAGTTTAAAAGCATTAAACCTTTAAAAAATACCCCTTGATATGTAATTGGCACTGAGATTCATTTTTTTTCCACTTGAATTTTATCTTTTGCCAGCTAACCTGTCTTTACTGTACAGGCCTTAGTAAGAGTGTTTCTTTTTATGTCTGTGCTCATTAGCTATAGGAAGAGAAGAACAGATATCAGTTGGTGCCTAACGGGATATACCATTTTACAGAGATTTTTTAAATTGAATTTATTAGGGTGACATTGGCTCACAAAACCATGTCGGTTTCGAGTGTACAACCCAACAAAACATCATCTGCACACTGCATCATGTGTCCTTTGCCCAAAGCAAAGTCTCTTTCCTTCCCCGCTTATCCCCTCTTTGCCCACCTCCACCTCCCCCACCACCCTTTCCCTCTGGCCATCAACACACTGTTGTCTGTGTGTATGTGTTATATATACAGGGGTGGGCAAAAGTAAGTTTACAGTTGTTCATATGGGAAAAAAATGCAGGTTATGATGATTACAATAGTTTTATTAACTCAACAGAATGTCACTCACCACTGTAAACTTACGTTGGCCACCCCTGTATATACAATTGTCTAATCAATGATATGCTTATTTGAATATGTATATCCTTTTAGTCCTTCCAAGTTATAATATTGTTTATATTATGTCTCTTGATCCAGAATTCTTTAAATATTTCAGATTGTAATTCATTTTCTAAAAGAGGGAACTTATAGTAGTAGATTTAGAAGAGGTTTAGATCACATTTTTTCACAAAGTATTATATTTATTTGTACAACATGTATTTTATCGGTGCTCCATGCAAAGACGTTTGTTATTTTCCAAACGTTCATCAAATAGTGGTTACAATTGTTTTTTAAATAAGACATTGTGGATATTATAATTTGATTGTATGGACTGGTACAGCAGGAATGACTAATTTTCATCTGAAATTGGATTCACAAAAAGTAAACCGGAGTTGAGTATTTCACTGTGAAAGTACAGTGTTTTCTATTGTTTTTAATCTATTGACATTTGTGAATCATCTAGGGAGTTAAATGGCTTCTTGTAAGGCTCAAGGATCTATTTACTAGTTCTCAAACTAGACTTATGCAGCAATGTTCAACAAAAATGTAGTATGAGCCACATGTGTGATTTTAAATATTCTAGTGGACATTTAAAAAAAGAAGCAACTAAAATTGATTTTAATATTTTTTAAAAACCCAGCCGGTGCTGCTCAGTTGGTTGAGCATCGCCCCATGCACGAAGAGGGTGCCCGTTTGATGCTCCATCAGGGCACTTGCCCCGGATTGTGGGCTCAGTACCCAGTAGGGGGCATGCAGGAGGCAGCAGATTGATGTTTCTACCTCTCCCTCTTCATTCCTCTCTAAAAAAAATAAAAATCAATAAAAACATATTTTAAATTTTTATTTTAATAATATACTTGATTTAAACTAGTAAATCCAAAATAATATAATTTTGTAATTTACAAACAGTGTAAATGATACTAAAATGGCAATTTAACATTATGAATATTAATTGTTATAAATGTAATTTAACCTTTTTATTCACACTGATTCTTTGAAATCCAGTGTATATTTTCTATTTATAGCATATCTGAGTTTAGACTTGCTCATAGCCACATGTGGCTAGTGGCTACTGTATGTAGCTCTAAATGCTTAGATTCTGTGTTTTCAGGGCAGCAGAAAACTGTATTGTTCAATAAGAGAAAAAATATATATAAGCTGATTATTTTCTCAATAAAAACAACCTCCAAATTTAGAAATAGCAATAAAAGAGTAAAAGATCTGCTTTTGATAATTCATTAATTTAATTAAATAATAAATGTAAATTTACATGCTATAAAAATAACATATTAAAAATATTTTTTTTTACTCATATTTCATGAAACAACTTTGTTCAGACTTTTCCCACGGGTCTCAACATTCATGTCTTTGTCATCCCTAGAGTTCTCTAACCATTTTGTGGAGCACGTAAGCTTTACTATGCCCTGAATTAAGGGAGATACAGATCTTTTAGAATTTGAATCTCATGTTTTCACAGTAAATTTTAACTCAATTCACAAAATTTACTCACATAACTTCAGGACAGTAGTTCTCAATGATGTGAGTGTGGGTGTTGGCCCCCCAGGAGACATTTGCTTATGTCTGGAGACATTTTTTGGTCATCACATCACAACTGGGGGCTGAGTGTTATTGGCATCTAGTGGGTGGAAGCCAGGAGAGCTCCTAAATGTATTACAATGTACAAGACAGTCCCACATAACACAGAATTTTTTGGCCTGAAATGTCAATAGAGTCAAGGCTGAGAAACTTTGGCTTAAGATAATTGTTTTTGTGTTCATCCAGTATATATTAGTAATCTTTTCACTATGACCCTTAGAGGGCTACTTTTGAAAGTGATCTTTAACAACTGTTTACAATATGGTCCAACACTTTCAATTCTGAATTTGAACTCACCTGAAAAATGAATAAGCCTGTATTAAGCCTTTGGCCTTCTTTCTTATTTATTCTGTGAGTTGATGTCTAAAGCATCTCAAATTAGCACAGATTTGAATCATTTGAAGTTATCATTGCCTTAAAATGAGTTCATCTTTTTATGAAAAGGATTTGAAAACAAGGTAGCTTTCTTATTCTTGAGAAACACCATTTTGAGGGGAAAAATCTTTAACTTTATTCACACATTTATAATATTTACAAATAATTTCCACTTGAGGTCTACAGGGTTCCTAGACCGGTAATACAGTGTGCTGTTCACATGAGATAAAACCTAGATAAGTATTGTTATCTTTAAAATTTTTAAAAATAATTTATTTTTTAGAGTAGGTTTAGTTTTACAACAAAATTGAGGGGAAGGTACAGAGATTTGCCATATACACCCTTCTCCAGAGTGGTACGTTTGTTATAACTGACGAACCTACATTAACACGTCCTTGTCACCCAGGTTTCATAATTTACATTGGGGTTTAATCTTTGTGTCTACATTCTGTGGGCTTGGAAGGAACCTGGAGGAATCATTACCAAGTATCAGAGCTGACTGCATGGTGGACTCGGTAAAATGTCGTGCAGATCCCCTTCGATAGCACCTTGTTACCCCTGTAGCTGAGTGTGTCCTAAGGAGTAACCTCAGCTGCAGAAAGGCATTTGCTCAAAGTCATGCTCCTTCTTAGGGTGACCCACTTCCAGTAACGCATTAAGGAGAGAGTATAAAGACCCTACCATATTAGCACAACTTAGAACAACTCTGAAGGGCTCTTCTAGCTCCAGATCTCCCTGTAGGGTTGACCAAGTCTGCCATCTGGCCGTCACCACACTCAGCTTGTACTCTGACACGCCTGCTTCTTTTCTCTCATTTCCACAGGTCTGTGTCCTCGGGTATCCCTAAACACTCCGCACATTAAATTTCATCATAATGTTTGTTTTCTGGGGGACTCAACTTGCAATGATACAAATTCTATGTCCAACAGCCTTTGAAATGCATGAGTATATCCCTTTTCCCAATACGGTTACTTGCCCTTTAAAATAGGCCTGGGAAAACAACTACTGTGTGCAGGGTCTTTCTTCTTGGGGACAAAGCCTCTGTTTCATTCAGTGGATCTTGGTCTGAAAACTGCTCAGACTTGAATATTGGGAAAAGAATATGAATTTTTAATAGGATGATTTCCCTTAGCTTTCTGACCTATACTCGAGTTCCTGTGTTTGTACATATTGAACAAACATTTACTTGGCCTCTTCGGCGTCTTTCGTCCTATTAAGCATCTCCATAGCAGCCTGTAGGTCAGGCCCAGATGGCTGCCACTGCAGCCTTATCTCTCATTAAGATCATTGCACACACCTGACTTCTGCAACTAAAAGCACCACTTGTCATCTAGTATTCTGAGAACCCATCAATTCACTTGAGCCTAGTTTTATAAAAGCATCTCATATGGTTAGTTCTGCCATACTAAGGATCACCACAACTGAGAATCTTGGTGATATTGGTGCCCCTCTCACCAGGCATTCTTTATTATTTTGGTTAACAGTGTCCTCTGGTACCAACCAGGAAAAATGATCATCTGGCTGCAAAAAATAAGAATGTTTCTCTGTCCTGCCAGGAATTCCGCTGACTTTCACACTTAGCCTTTAACTGGTTATTAATCACTCTCAATCTTTATTGTCTTTTTTCAGCACATCGATTATCCCCAACAATAATTCTCTACAGTCATTGTTCTTATAATCACTCTTCTTTCCAGCATCTCTTAAACACCCGAGGCACTGAGCCATCAGTCCTTTCCTTTCCACTGGTATTAATGCCCATTTCATTACTGGTGAAAATTTTAATCATTTTAATTTTAATCATGTATAGTATCGCATGCCAGATAGTCTCAGTGCTCCACCAGAGTGAAGAGGTCTTCATAACAGCAGGGACATGGGTGATTCATCACCAAAATCCTTCTTTAGTGTTTGCTTCTTAGTACTATTTTGGGGTCCAATCGTTGCAGGTCAGGTTCCCAAGGAAACATTCTCTGAGACTCTAAGATTGGTATGCAAGTGGTTTCTCAGGGAGTTCCTTTGGGAACAACATCTGTGAGGAATTAGATATTTTAAAAAATCTAACTTTCTGCCCTGGTCAGTGTGGCTCAGTTGGTTGAGTATCGTTTTATGCACTGAAAGGTCACTGCTTCCATTCACAGTCAGGGCGCATATCCAGGTTGTGGGTTCTGTCCCTGGTTGGGGTCCATGCGTTGGGGTGTGTACAGGAGGCAACTGATCAATGTTTCTCTCACACATTGATGTCTTTCTCCCTCTTCCTTCTTCTCTCTCTAAAATGAAAAACATATATTTTTTAAAAATCTACCTTTCCTTTTTTTTTTTAAACCTACTTTTGGCATTTTCTCCCTCAAGAGCAGAAAAGGGTTGTTGTTTTTTAAAGACAGGCTGAAAAATAGAAATACTTCATACAATTTTTATAGAGGAGTTAATACTTATGTCAGAGTAACAGGGGTCTAGAGTCTTTCTCAGTTAGTGGTCATTTTATCACTGCTGTGTTGATACATAGGTCTACAGAGTCACATCAATCTTGTTCGGTGTCGGGTCTGTCTGAACATATTGGGTTAAGACTCAAGCTCCCATAGTTTCTGGTAGTGGTGCTAGGGGCTTATGGGGATTTAAAAAGACCCTGCATTTGACAAGGGTCCAGAAGTCATAGGACAAAGCAGTACTAAGCAATCTTCAGCGGGGCCTGAGTCACTGGGCAGTCCTGGAAAATGAAGTTACCCTCTAGCAATGGCATCTCAATTTCTTTTTCTGACCTTTCCATTTTCTTGCAATATCTTTTAGACACTTTTCCTTCCAGATTTGTCTGCTTCCCATGCTTTCTTTGCTCCCAGTAGGCTCACCATTTATCTCTACGCAGGTGAAAAGCAATCTCAGTCATCTGCACTCGGTAGCTATTTCCCTCCAAGTCCTCACCCCTATCCACCTGTTCCCTTGTTTGCCCTTCACTTTCGTCTTTTAATCTCTGTGACTTTATTCTCAACAATTCTCTCTGGCTCCGATCTAGCTTTCTCTTAAAATGCAGATGCTGGCCTGGCCCGTCAGTGAAACATCTTCAGGAGGTGTCCTACCTGCAGGCCTTGTCTAGGCACTTTGAACACTGTCTTGGGTGGGCTCGCAGAAGCCCTCGTGCTTTTCATTAGAGCAACGGAATCAGGGTCCTCAGTTCTGGAATAGTGAATATGCATATGATGTTATGCTCCACAGATATGTGCATTTTAATAGAGGACACACTATTTTCCAATTCTGTTGAACAGGTCTCAAAGTCAAAATGAAGGCATATGTTTTGAGGGTCAGAAAAACTTCATTGTGCTACTGATTTGGAATGATATGTGTGGTTAACATCTAGTGAAACATTAGCATTTATGCTAACGTAGTTCAACATTAGTATTTGGGACAATAGAAATGATAATACCAATGTTTGATGTCATAAAAATAATTATAATAGCATTACATTGTTTTATTGCAAACATGAATTAGAAAAAAAATCATTTTCAAGAGTCTGCCAGGAAAAGATGTGAGAGTGTATATGGATGTAGAAAGTAAGCAGAAAAGAGAAAAAGTTGAAGTATTTTAACACTTTGTTGTTTCTGTTCCAAGAATGCTGTTCAGAGTCATACTAATGAGACAAATAGGACCAGCTGACATGCCTCCAGGGACCTAAAGCTACCCAGTGAACACAGCAGTCCTGCGTCCAGGCGAGGATGCTACAAGCAGGAGAGACAATAGGCATACACGTCAGGAAACAAAGGGAGCCTTCAGCAGCACACACCACCTCCGCGTGTGGGGCTGGCTTGTGCAATCCCCCACGACTGCGTATAAAAGACCCGTGAAAATGAAACGTCTCCAGGGTATTATGTTGAAACTACAATAGGCTGTCTCTGCCTTTTGCCTTAGCAGAACACGCCACTTTTGGCAGCATATAGGAACAATAAATTGTATTCCTGCACATTTGTGTGCCTGTGTGTATGTGTGTGAGATTGAAATAAATCTATTAAAATGTACATAGGACACCTTTAAATTTTTCTTTTCAACAATCTTCTCTCACTCTCTATTTTTTAACAATCTTCTCTTTTATTTGTAAGACTATATTGCTGGTGGACCATTCTCATATTTTATTAACAAAAAGAATTTTAAACGTTTAAAAATTGGTTATAGTTTTGATAAATTATTTCAATATGTGGCTTTCAAATTGAGTTCCACCTGGCCGTAGGGTTCCTAAAACTGAATTCTGGCTAGCCACAGGGGTCCTACAATGTTCTTCAGGGAGCGATTGTCCTGTCACAAATAAGTCATTTGATTTTTGCAAGAACTTAGAAAGTAAGGTCTAGTAGCATCCTCACTGAGGACACAGATGCTGAGAGGCCCACAGCTAGCAAGAAGTTGAACCAGAACTCAAAGCCAATTTTTTGTCATCAAATAACGCATTGTCTTTTCTGTGCAATCTTTGCTCCCGGAATGACAATAGCTAAAGTCTATAGTAATTTAGTGTTTCCAAAGCTAGCTCATCACCTTGGAACTACTTTTATTCTCTATCATCTTTTCTGAACATAAAAAACTTGTGTTTCAGATAAATTAACTAACATGATGACAATAAAAGCAAGAGCTGAGCCAGGTCCTCTAACTCTAAGAGCCTCAATCCTTCCACCGTGCCATACAGCTCATCTTGAGGTGAAGGCTTAATTATTAAAAAAAAAGTAGTGAAATAATTCTGAAATGTGTAAATGTGTGTTTTAAAAAATCAATTGCATGGGAAAACAGATGCTTAAAATCTGGAAGTGATTAAACTTCAATTCTGAAGCCCTTAAGCTCAGGCAGAAACAAGGCTGGCTAATCGAATTTTGCATGGCAATATATAAAATAGCTTTGCACCCATCTGTACAGCTCAAGAGACTGATGTTCTGATATTTGTCTTAGTTAGATTTAATTTTATTGCATAAGTCACACTGTGTCATTTATTATTTTTATATTTTTTAAAATGTTGCCTCACATTTTGTTCATCTTATTGTACTTCTGTTCTCAGGGAATATTATTAGGTTTTATCATTTAAGTACTGCCTTTTTTTTTTTTTTTTGCAAGTGTCTCAACTTTAAAAAAAAATTAAAGTGTTGTTGACATACAGTATTATATTAGTTTCAGGTATACAACATAGTCATTCGACATTTATATATCAAGTGACCACCACAATAGGAGTAGGAACCATCTCAGCATGGAAAGATATTACAATATGATTGACTATATTCCCTGTGCTGTACATTGCATCCCCATGACTTATTTGTTTAACAATCAGAATTTTGTTCCACTTATTATCCTTGACCTTTCCACCAATCCCTCCACCTCCCTCTCCTTTAGTGACCATTAGGTTGTTCTCTTTTACTTAGGAATCTGTTTCTGTTTTGTTTGTTGTTATCTTTTTATAGATTGGGCATAAAGTGAAATAATATAGCATTTGTCTTTCTTGTCTGACTTATTTCACTTAGCATTATACTCTCTAGCTCCCTCCATGTTGCTACAACTGGTAAAATTCATTTTTTTTTTTATTGCTGAGTAACATTCCTTTCATTGTATATATGTATCACATATCCATTCATCAATCAAAAGATACCTAAGTCGCTTTCATATCTTGGCTATTTTAAATATGTTGGAATGAACATAGGGGCGCATATATCTTCTTGAATTAGTGTCTTTGTTTTCTTAGGATAAATACCCAGAAGTGGAATAGCCAAGTCTATTGGTATTTATATTTTTTATTGCTTTGAGGAACCGTATACTGCTTTCCACAGTGGCTGCACCAATTTGCAATCCCACCAACAGAGCATGAAGCTCCCCTTTCCTCCACATCCTCGCCAACACTTTTGTTTGTAGACTTTAATATAGTCACTCTGACAGGTGTGAGGTGATGCCTCCTTGTGGTTTTGATTTGCATTTAGGTAAGGATTAGTGATGAGCACCTTTTCATGTCTGTTGGCTATCTGTATGCCCTCTTTGGAGAAGTGTCTATTGATGTCCCCTGCCCATTTTTTAAATCAGATTGTTTGTTTCTTATCCATGTTTGGTTGTATAAGTTTTTAATATATTTTAGATATTAACACCTTATTTACTGGTATATTCTCCCATTCAGTAGGTGACTGTCTTTTCATTTTGTTGATGGCTTCTTTCTCTGTGCAAATGCTTTTTAGTTGTAGTCCTATTTGTTTATTTTGCTTTTCTTGCCTTTGCCTGGGGAGATATATCCAATATATGTTGCTAAGACCAATGTAAGAGTTTTCTGCCATATTTTCTTCTAGGAGTTTTATGGTTTCAGGTCTTTCATATAAGTCTTTAATCCACTTTAATTTCATTTTTGTGCATGGTGTAAGAAAGTGGTCCGGTTTTATTTATTTATTTTTGCATGTACCTATACAGATTTTTCAACACCATTTATTTAAAAGATTGTCATTTTCCCATTGTATATTTTTGCTTCATTGTCATAGATTAACTGATCATATAAGTGTGCGTTTATTTATGGACTTTTTATTCTGTTTCATTGATCTCTGTGTCTATTTTAGTGCCAATATTACATTGCTTTGAGTTCTATAGCTTTGTAGTATAGTTTATAATCTTCTTTTTCAAGATTGCTAGTATGGGTATTTTGTGGTTCCACATAAATTTTAGGGTTATTTGTTCTAGTTCTGAGAAAAATGCCATTAGTATTTTGATAGAGATTGCACTAAAGCTATAGATTGCTTTGAGTAGTATGGACATTTTAATGATATTAATTATTCCTATACATGAGCATGGTATACATTTCATTTATTTGTAAGTTCTTTAATTTCTTTCTTTAATGTCTTGTAGTTTTCAGAATACAGGTTTTTTACCTTCTTCATTAAATTTATTTCTAGGTATTTATTAATTTACCGAAATCTCTTGTGTTTCTATACACTAATAACAAATTATCAGAAAGATGTTAAGAAAACAATCCCATTTATAATTGAATAAAAAAGAACAAAGTACTGCCTTTTAAAACACACATAGGTCTGTCTTTCTGTTTCTTTCTCTCTCTGTCTCTTTTCAATAAAAGCGAAAACAGGCAACATTATGGTACAGAACAAGCAGCACTTTTCAAAATACTTTAAAACAAAATTATTCTCTCAATAACAAGACAGGGTCATTTAATAAAAAATGGGTTTTCAGTAGAAGAACAACAGAAAATCCATTTCTTTTGGTTAACTTCCAACAACAAACATTAAGTATCAAAGAAATGAATAATTGTAGTTATATGAATGGTGCTTCCTAATGATAGAATGTAAAATAAAAGATCACTTAGGGAGTTCTAAAATTACCTAATCATAGTTCAGCTTCTGAGCCCCATTTTTGCCCAGGATGTCTATTAACATCTTCTCAAACAAAAGCCCAAAAAAGAGCTGATTGGTGTTGTGCTGGAGTTATACATAGACTTAATTGATAAAGAAAAAATATGAAATGTGACCAAGGATAATTGGATTTATTTTATTCATTTTGTAGACTCTCTAATAGTTCTCAATTTTTAAGCATATTTTTGGCCAATAAAGGATATAAATTATATATTCTGCATATATTTAAAAAATCTTGATTATTTATATCTGTAGTAATCATATTTCAATAATTAATAAGTAGCTAGGAGATTTTGAAATGCAGAAAGGAGTAACATTTTTCCTCTTGTTACATTCCAGTGTCTCAGGGAAAAAGGTACTCACCCAACTCTATTACTAACTCCTTTCCCTGAACCTCCTGATTGCCTCAGAGACCTTGCACTTGCTCCCTGTTCAATATGATCAGTCTCTTATCCAATCGAAAAAGTTTCTTTGTCCACAAACTTAGCATACTCTAAAGCACTTGTGTTACCCCTTAAGTCAGTATCATCTCTTAATTTCCACATTACTTTCAAACCCAGTCCATCATTTCCAATGTCACGGGCTTCAAGTTTTTTTAATACATTCCTTTCTTTGTCCAGTTGTTAATAAAGTTTTAGGAATCCCTTGGAACTTTGCATTTCTGTCACTGCCACAAAATATGCTAAGTTCTCGAAGTCAAATGTTGCATAACACAGATTCCAAGCCTGAAGGAGCCATTTAGCTGGAAAAAAAGACAAGTAAATGAATCAATAAATGCAGTGCCACAAGAAGTGTATAGTCAGTGTGAAGGGAGACTGAAAGAACACAGTGTTGGTCACTGCCTGACAGATGGGAAGGTCTGAGGTACCCAGGAAACACTCCACAGGTAGAGAAGGTGATATCAATGAACCTTAAGTAGTGCACCACTATTTGCCAAGATTTGAGAGCTCAGAATGAGACAATCTAGGCAGAGCGATCATTGGAATTAAAGACATAGAGGAAAGAACACTCTGTGTGATAGAGAAAAAGTGTGATATGGAGTCTTCAGTGTCATGCTAGTGGATCTGGACTTTCCCTTGCAGGCATACAATATAGGTTTTTAATTGGGAATAAAGTATATGATTGGGTTTTAGAAAGATCGCAAAACTACACGTAGATGAAGGGGCAGGTAAATCAGGAGTAAGGGACACCAGTTAAGACAGAATGTCACATTAAAGGGAATAATTATGTGGGCTTGAACTGAAGTTGTAATGCTAGGAAAGGTAAGGCAAAGTTTTAAATTGCTCAGGTGACAACATGACAGGTTTTCAAAGAATCGGTGGGATGATGACCATGTTCATGGGAATGAGCAAAAGAAAATCAAGTGTTTGTCTTATCTGTGCTTGCTTTGGGGAGGTGTGTACTACTGGGGTGTGGGGGGAATCACACAGTGGAGAGACTGAAAATGTATTGTCAGGAACGTCAGCCAGAGCCGCATCAAAGTACACAATGTTGAATTGATTTTCTAGTCAGTTCTCTCTCCTGCTCTTCACAAAGAATACTGGAGATTTTCTGCACTCTTCAACTTCTGACTGATCTCTGTTCCTCAGAGTCATTCAGAACAATCAAGGCAGCCAAGACCACGTTGCTGAGTTAGGGAAGTGGTTTTTAGTGCCACTTAGGGGAAGAATGGGAATGGGTTATAAACTGGAAACACACTTTTAAAAGGAGTCTACTCCACAAGACTCTACATCTGAAAAAAAGTTCCAATTGCAATATTTGAAGCAAGTTTTATTTTGTTTTTTAAAATATGTCTTTATTGATTTCAGAGAGAAGAAGGGGGAGAGAGAGAGAGAGAGAAACATCAATGATGAGAGAGTCATTGATCGGCTGCCTCCTACACATCCCCTGCTATGGATCAAGCCCACAACCTGAGTACGTGCCCTGACTGGGAATCAAACCGTGATCTCCTGGATCCTAGGTCAATGTTCAACCGCTGAGCCATGCCTGGCAAAGACAATGATATTTTAACATCTAAAATTGTGCTTTTAAAAAAATCATTGTTATTAATTCAGAAAGTGGTTGATACAGACACTTTCACTAAAAATAGTGTTTTTTAATAATAGATTACTTAACTAAAACTATCTGCTCTGTCTAATACAGTAATAATAAATTGCACAATAGAACATATAATCATAATACACATATAATCTCAACTGAAAGTATAAGATCATAAAATGAAGTTATATTTTTCAATTTAGTAAGAAGTTAAAATAAAAAAAATTAAATCTAATTTATATTTAATGTTGTATAAAAATAAATCTACTTTAAAAATAATTCTTGTTAAATTAATATAAATGCCAAATTTTAATGATATATGAGAGCA
Source organism: Miniopterus natalensis (assembly GCF_054644295.1). NCBI lineage: Eukaryota > Metazoa > Chordata > Mammalia > Chiroptera > Miniopteridae > Miniopterus > Miniopterus natalensis. Next base: position 14,897,726 of record NC_142086.1, on the reverse strand, counting down.
ATCTAATAGTGCTTCCTAGCTGATTCTGTTTAATGAATTCTTTGATATTGACTGTTTTCTATCAGATCAAAGGCACAACATAAAAATACTTTTAATGTACATCAAACTACAAGTTTATTTTTCTCATTTTAATTCTAGAATATGTAAAAATTATTTTGGAAGGGATTACAGTTTTCTTGATTGAAACCAGGACAGCTTAAAATACTGTTTCATGACTTAAAAGAAAAAATGGTCAAGCCCTGCTCAGTTATTTTTTATCACATTAAAATGGACATGATTTAGGTCAACACAAGAGGAGCACAGGAGATTGGAGAGTGCACATGAAAGAAGAAACAGGAGAAGAAGAATTAATGATGGTGTTATTTTTGTAAAGGAAACCAGAGAAATGATAAAATAAATGGGGGGTAAGAGAGGGAGAGAAAGATGCAAAGATGAGAGAGAGTGGAAAGGCAGGCCCGCCAAAGGAAAGAACTGATCACGGAGCACCCAGTGGGCACTTTACTCAAACAGCCAAGTTTCTCAAAGGGGTTTGTGGGGTTGATAAATATTACCGCCACAGAGGTTAAGAACTCTGCCCAAACCAAAGAGCTGCTAAGTGGTGGAGATGGGATTAGAACCCAGCAATATCTCTCTCCGTCCTGTTCTTACCTCAGCGTTCACTTGACTCTTTTAGAGAAACGTGAGAAAAGTGACCAAAAAAAGAGAAAGAGAAGAAAGAAGGGAATGACCACACAGAGAGAAAGGAAGAAACCCAGTAGGATTATGGCCTTCTTCTGCAGTTCTAATCAGAATATTCAAGATTTTGATGACAGACTTTCTACAGTTTAGTGAGATGGCATGAAAGATAATTTTGAAGCATTTTAGCTGAGATCAACTTAGATCGTAGAAGATGGGATCTTGAAAGGTATTTCAATTTCTCCTAATTCTACTCCCTAATCATCCCTCCCCCCCCATACACATTACAAAACTCTTTTCAAGGAATTCACTTGAGAATGCAGAAATTGGGAGGGTTTAAAAAAATAAGCTTTTCCAGTGTAGAGTGGTCTATATGTTGTACACAACTTTATAACAATTTTCTATGAATTATGTAAGATTAAACATTATTACACTGATTTTAGAGACCAAAAACACCCAAAACTGAGCGATTAAACCCACAGTGAATTGTAGCAGAGGCAGAAGTTAAAGCCAGGGCAGTGTGATGTCAAAGTATGGCTTTTTCCCTGTTTTGTTTCCAGGACATTACCTCTGTTGTTTTTCTGGTCTTGTCTCAGATAAACATAAACAACACCAAAAACACTGTAATTATTTTAAGTCTATTATTTCCATGAAATCAAAATCACAAATGGTGATATTATATTACATTCTGTTCTTAGAGCCAAAGAATAACTTGCCTAGCTTAAGAAGAGAGAGTGAGCTGAATTTCATCACTGTTTTTCCCGCCAGCAAGAATGTGTCTTGTCTGCCTGCTCAGGTAGAACCAACAATAAAAGAAAGTGTGCACTCGGCCCTTACTTGCCTTCAGTGATGACAAATGGAAGAGTGAGCAGGTTGTGACTTGGGACTCTTAATAGTGTTTTGTTTTGTTTTAAGGGTAGGGAGAGTTTTTATTTGAATTCTTAGTCTTAATTTGTATGCAACACATGCAAGCACCTGCTTTTGAGACTTCATGCACCTTCTCTCTTATTTTTATCACTTTTCCTCTTGGACAGCTCTTTGGGGAGGAAGCAGGACTTCTCAGGGGAGGCTGAGAGCTGAATAATAGTTCTGTAATTAAACTTGCAGAAGTTTATACCATGTGGTGGGAAACTGGATTCCTCATTGTCTTTCTACTGTCATACTCCTATTTTTAATCATGGAATAGGGTATTTCTTGAAGAAGAATTGGGTAAAAAGAGAAAGAACTCATGGACACAGCAGTGTGGTGACTGTGGGGTGGGGGTGCAGGTGGAAGAGGGCAGATAGAGGGTAAACGGTGATGGCAAAAATAATGAAATAAAATAAAACAAATGGAAGAGTGAAAAAGTTGGGTCATTCTTCAAGGTTTCTCTGTTGAATAAAAACAGATTCTGGAATTATAATTAATGCTTTTCTTCTATCAGTTCATAGAAATCAAGGAGTGAAAATAACATTTATAGTCCAGATCTATGGTCTAATACAATCCCACTCTTTCCTCCTTATATAATCTCTCAACTTCACTTTCTTCGTACTTAAAAGGACAAAAATAAAACTTACCTTCCAAATCAGATAGTATATTTTTAGTACTGTGAAACTTTAGGCACTGTACAAATGAAATCTAATATCATTACCCCATAATGTAGGAGTTATTATTTGACCAAATATTAAAGTCAGCTCTAGGGTGCTCTTTCCCTAAATATGAAAGAATCCTGCAACCTGAACACCGAGGACAACTGCAAACCTATTCCTAAACTCCTGCTTTGCTAAAAATGAAAATTTACTACAACAAGGGCAAGAATGTTCTATGAGGGCATAGAAGAGAAAACCTAGTTTTTTTTAATTGATTTTTTCTTTCACCATGTTCTTTGGCAATACATTTTAGCCATGTGTAATAATTCAAGATGCACCTCCAAATAAAATAATTTAGATTTACAATTAACTTGATTTTGCAGCTGTCTCTTAAAAGTTATATGTGCACCATTTAAAAATAGCCGCGCTCTCTGCCAAGCAGAACTGATTTCAGTGCTGCCTTTTGCAGCCTGTAATACCAGGAAGGTGAAATGACAGCGTTGCCACAGAGGAGAGCCATGCAGAGAGGCAGTGTGAATAATGCCTCCTGAGATGCTGATGGATAGATGGTGGGGGATCTGAGGATCAGTCGTAGTTATTCATCATGTGCGGTAATGTGACTGATTGTTATTACTTCATACACTAGGTGGCTAGCACTGCAGCCAGTTCAATAAAATCATTTTAACTTCCTTTTCATGGTGGTCATTTTTCTTGCGTCTCCTTTCCTCCTTCGGTGTTCTTCAATTAAGAAAGAAAAGGTCTTCTTTTCATTTCACTGTAAGTGACCCATGATTGAGGTTCACTAGGGGGATGAAAAAACATGACCACGCTTTCAGGGCACGTCTTTTCCTGTGGGTGAGAGGCTCTGCGAGGCTGGCAGGGAACCATGAGGAGAAGTGGGTAAGCTGATCCCTCTCCTCTGGACTCCACCTGTGTTCCATAGTGTTATTGTTAAGGAGGGGTAAAGAATACAAATTTGCCTTTTTTCCTCGACAATAAGTACATTCAGATATTTCTATACGTATTTGATGTGAAGAAATTCTGGATATGAAAAGAGAGAACTTCTAAATGTGGAGCAGACCACATGGTTTGCTATTTGAAGTATCCCCATGTGAAGTTTGCAGGAAATGTAACAGAGCTAATAAGATGCAGCCTTAAGGGTTGATAGTTCTGGACTAAAGATATTTTGAAAACAACTCAGGGTCTTGAAGATTCCTGGGAATTCTAGACTGCAGGGGATATTATTTAGCCTTTGCTGAGCTGTGCAACCTTTTAGAATTATTAACAAGAATTCTGATGAAAATGACCGTTGTTTAGTTGAAGTGGGGAAACATTAATAAAATCATTTTATCTATGGTTTTATTTTATCTATGAAATACAATATGTGCATGTTCAAGGCCAGAGGTTTATTATGTTATATGTTTGTAGAACTATACTTAAAATATTAGAATTTTGTTAGATATATACACAGATCATTGAAAGTACTTCTTATGAAAAATAAAATGGGGAAAAAAAGGAATGTGAATGTAATGATAATACATTTGATCATTCATAGTCATTTTGATAACTGATGTTAAGTTCAAATGACACCCCACCCTCAATTTACTGTAACTGTGAATCAGGAATATTTTAAATGAGACTGTCAAATAGTGTCGCCCATCTTTATGTAGGGGAAAGAATAATCCTTTTGATTATAAAAATTTCCAGGCACTGACAGTGAGAGATTAACTAAAATGGTATTTTAGTCCTTGCTGTAATGGTGAGTACATAGCATTAAATATATTATTAAGCCAACAAAATATTTTCATACTAAGCCATTTGGGTCCATCAGTAGCCCCATTGTAATTGATGGATTACTGCATTACCATTTAATTTAGTTTTGTTTTAAATGCATAATGCTCACTATCATTTCAGTTAATTGTATAAACCAAATACGGAGAGAAATTACTCCAGGAAAATGAGTAATATAGACAAGGGTTCTTGTTAAAATAATTATTATGAATTGTTTCCTAAAAGGTTCTCCAGACAGAACTGCTTACACTCTTGCCTTTACCTTCAATGTAACTGAGAAAAAGATATGGAGAAGTAAAATTCAATTAATTGTAATGTGTGTAGGAGGGTACCTCTCCCTTAAAATATCAATGATAACATAGCACATTCTACTTTGGGCTTCAGTTTTCCTCTAAGAGCAATTTTCAAATGCAAAACCAACTCTGCTCAGGGGAGAATTACTGGAAATCAATTGCAATTTCATTTGTGATACATTAAATGTACCCCCCCACCATGCCACCGTTTCGGCTTAATTATACCACACTCAAATAATTTGTTAAATATCATTGTGTCAGGGTCAATATATGGAAGTGAGTGGTATCAACCTATATCATTGTGTAATTTTAGAAAGTGACAGAAAATTTTTCCTTTGATGAAAATTGCTTGAATTTAAAACTCATGAAATTCATATTAACTCAAATGTAACTCAAATGGGTCTTTTACAAAATAACCTTTTATTTGAGAACATTTTAGATTTATATAATTATTGTGAAGATAGTACAGAGAGTTCCTGTATAAATAAGACTCAGTTTCTTCTCATTAACCTCCTACATTAGTATGGTATATTTGTCACAATTACTGAATGAATATTGATATATTATTAAATCCCATACTTTGTTCAGATTTTCTCTAATGCCCTTTTCCTGATGCAGGATCCCATCCAGAATTCTACACTACATTTGTAAGTCATGTCTCCTTAGGGGCCTGTTAATTATAACAGTTTCTCAGACTTGTCTTGTTTTTGATAATGTTGACAAGTTTCAAGGAGTACTGGTTAGGTATTTTGTAGAATGTCTCTTGGGATTTTTCTGATTTATTTTTTTCATCATTAAACTGGGCTTATGAGTTTCCGGAGGAAGATCACAGAAGTAGAGTTCCATTCTCATCACATCTTATCAAAGGTACATATATCAACATGACATCACTCTTGATGTTGACCTTGATCACCTGGTTGTGTTCATTTTATCAAGTTTTTCCCCCATAAAGTTACTCTTTTCCTTTTTCTTCCTTCCCATACTCTACTCTTTGGAAGAAAGTTATTATAAGCAACCTACACTTAAGGGATGGGGAGTTATGTTCTTTTTCCTTAAAGACAGAGTAGCTATATAAATAATTGGAAATCTTCTGCACTGGAGAGTTGTCTCTTCTTCCTATTTATCTTTTTACTTAGTATTTTTTTATAGCAGCACAGACTCGTGGATATTTATTTTACACCTTGGGATATAATCCAATCCTTCCTTCTTTCCTTCTCTCCCTCTCTCTTTCCTTCATTGTTTTTCTTTCTTTCACTAAAATTTTTCTAGGTTTGGCCATGGGGAGCTTTTTCAGTTGGCACTTATATCTGTTTTACATATCTCATCATTGTGTGGGGTTTTGTTTTTGTTTTTGTTTTGCACGTCTGCTTTCTGAAACTATAAGATGCTCCAGGCTCTTTTTGTACATTTTTTGCCCAGATGTAGAATCAGACATTTCTTCATGGAGTCCTTGGTTTCTTGTAATGGAGAATGGTTTTAGAAAATAAGCTCTGAGTGCTAAGTCTGCTGAAAAGTTCTTTTTATTTTTTAGCTTTTCCCCCCTTCCATGAATATTTTTGATAAGATAACTTGAGAAGTTTATTTGTATTAAATCAAGAAAAATTAAAAATACAATGCATTTTAAAATACAAATGTAGGTATTTTAAAACATGAACAAAATTAAAATGACTTTTTAGAGTTTCCTAAACATACCGATTTCTGATAAGCAATTTGTGCTGAGCTGGATCAACAGAGGGTAGATGTTTCAAAGCTGGAAGCTATTGCAAACTTTGTCTGAGATCTGGAAGCACTTGCAAAAGTGGATCAAAATATAGACACAATCCTTCTGCTGAGAGTTAGATAAACTATTTCTCTAGAGCATGTTTCATTTCTAAACATTACAAAAAAGTTATTGATTGATTTTAAAGAGAGAGAGGAAGGGAGAGCAAGAGAGACAGACAGAGATCATTTCTATATTCAAACATCTTATGGGCAATAAGTTACTCTGAGATTAAGTAACTGTCTTGCCACAGACAGAAAAAAATTGACTATTGACTAGCATTAGGATGTTGAAAATGCTTTCTTCTACAAATGTGAAGTGACAATTTGAATACATTTGTGCACAAGAAAAATAAAATGTGTTGTCTTTCCTAAATATAGTAGATTTGTGAGGACTTTCATTCTCTTTCATTATTCAGAAAGTGTTCACAGAGCACCCACTGGGCCAGTCCCTCTGATCTTCAGCAGCCTTATAAACTTTAGAAATGATTTGTGATGTAGTCAATGGCCAAGAACAGTAGTGTGTGGTCATGAAAAGGGAGTAGAAGAAATCTGTCACATTTCCTTCATTAGATATTGGCTATTACTAAGTGAGGGAAACTTACATATATATTAAACAAAGCTCTGCAATATCTACAATAACAAGGGTTATGGGTTTCTAGTTCATATGGTGGCTATGTGAGTTGTTACACAGAGCTGCTCCTTTAGGAAAATAAACTACAAAATTTTCAGCACTGCACTGGGATCATGTCAAGATGGTTGACTAATATACTGAATAAGGCCATGTTTTTACTGTATGTATTTTTCCACTAATAATGCTCAATAATTACTACCATAGCACTATTAAAAATTCAACAATATAAAACACAATATTCCTGGATGTATATAATATGGGTTTACTACTTAAAACAAGGCCACATGTTTGATATTTGTGTAAATGTAAGGAAAGGGGGATTGTAAGGAGGTAGTTATCTTACCAAATATCATGTAGAGAGCAAGGAACAAGGTTGGTTTTTAATATAAGAACTTCTGATTTATGTTCCTAATTGCTAGACTCTACCACCTCATTGGAAGTGATTAAATTTGGAGACATAAATCCATTTACGGTTACAGTGAAAATCTATCTGACTACATATAAAAAGCCTAATCAGTCTAAATTAAGATATATAGCATATTGCTATGAAAGAACTATATAGATACATGTGTATACTCTCCCCCATACACACACTTAAATATACAAAGAGAGGAGAGAGATGGAGTACATTTAAATTTACATTAAATTAATAATTTGACAAATAACATTTGGAGATTTTATTAACTGCTGATACAAATTGCAAAGTATAAATTTCACTATCGTTATTATGATTTTCCCTTATTAAGAACTCAGAGAGAGAAAAGAAAAAAAGGCAGACTAATGTAGATGAGAAATTACTCATGTTGCAGAAACATTGTTCATTTGCTTCTGGCATAAGTTGAGGGAAGAGACCATATATTTATGTCACAACATAATGGCATACTGTAGGCTATTTCTATATGCATTCTCATTGCGGACTAATTTGTCAATTGTCGGGAAATTCAGCGTCCTCCACATCCGGATAAATATAGATTTCTTTCTCAGTTGACGGTAAATACATTGCAGCTGCTCCATGGCAGGAGCAGACAGATGGAGGCGTTGAGGTGCCTTTCTGCTGAGTGCAGTAAAACCAGGCACTCTGGAGAGGGTGTGTTGGAAGGTGTGAGAAAGTGAGACCAGAGTCTGGGGTTGTCCCACCATCATCACCATGATCCTTGCCTTGGCTAGTGTGGTTTCTTAAGTTGTAGGGAGGTAATTAGGACCAGGATGACTCATTCCGAAAAAGGGGCTGAAGAAATCAGGGCCAGGTATCAATAACTATGTGGTTTAATTAGCTTTATTTTGATCTATCTGTCTCAAATCTTTTTGGAAGAAGATGGGAGATAAATAAATAAGTGCATAATACAAGCTTTGATCCACAGTCATCTTTTATTCGTTTCATAATGAATACTGGCCAGTCATCTCAAAAATGTGAAAAAAAGGGGAGTGAAATGGTAAGAAATAAGTGAATATTTTCAAAGGAGAAAGGAAAAAAGTGCTACCTTAGCCTGGCCAGTGTGACTCAAAAGTTAAGCACCAACCCATGAACCAGGAGGTCGAGGTTCAATTCCAGGTTAGGGTACCTGCCCAGGTTGGGGGATCAATCCCCAGAAGGAGACATGCAGGAGGCAGCCGATCAATGACTCTCATCATTGATGTTTCTATCTCTCTCCCTCTCCCTTCCTCTCTCTCTGAAATCAATAAAACATACATATATTTAAAAGTGCTAACCTTAGAATAATGGGATCCTAGATGTTGTATTCAAATAAAAAGTACAGCAGTGTAAAAGAAATTAATATGGGAAGTTTCAGGAATTTTAAACATCAAATTTGAAAAAATAATGCATATGGTAGTAAAGTGGTTCTCAGCGTTTGACACCAGGACCAGCAGCATCAGCAGTACTTTGGAACATGTGAGAGATGCAAGTGTTCAAGGCCCAACCCAAATTTCCTGAATCTGAAACTCTGAGGACGGACTCCAGCAATGACAAAGAAATATAAGTGGAAATTTTGGAAGTTAAAATTTAACTGCTGAAAGGTCACAAATAAAACTATAAAATAAGTATGTTTATTTATACAAATACACTCCTATTTAAATAACAAGGTAGGGTATTTAAATTGAAATATAAACATAGGAATTAAAAATACAATAGGAGACATATAAATGTGAAAAAATTCAGGTAATTTTAAAAAGAGACATTATATGACTTGTAATATGTATGAATTATTTCCTTATGGTCTTGTTAGCGGAGAATTGCTTGGATTGCCCTTCTTGGGTGCCAGTGGGAGTGGGGTTCTTGGGATGCCGCTGGAATAGGAATTTCCAGAGGCCCCCACTAGAGGATGAGATGTGGAAGAAAGCTTTATGTGCATGGAATTACATCCCTTTGCAAAGTGCCATTTCCCTCAAAACAATCCTAGAAAAGGTGCAGCTAGGGCTTTAGCAGAACTAAAAGCAAAGCCAGTGTCCAGTTTCCTTTCCATGGTGAAACTGAGTACGACGCAGCATCAGACTAGTTATAGTCCATTAGTCCATTGTGTGTGGGCCACATGGCCATGAGCCCCCTGTAACAAGAGTCCCAAGAGAGCCAGGGGAGGAACTTTTTTGTTCAGGAGCTTATGTATCTCAGATTTTGAGCCCTTGCAGTGGCCACGCCCATTCTGGACAATGACCTGCTCCCAGGAGTGACTGACAGGAATGTATCTTCCCTAAGTCACCCACACCTCACGGGTCATGCCTATAATATCTGGCCTTCCCTCCATTCCTTTCCCATTAATGAACAACCAGGTTAATTTCAATGATAGCAGTCTCATCTATTTAAATAAAGGAAAGAGCAAGCATCTGAATGGAAAAACAACTTCTCACACCGTGGACTAAAGAATTGCTGTCATAATACTGAGTAATGAACATTTCTTTCTTTTTTTTCCCTTATAACTGATAGGTTTTTTGGTAGAAAACAATGCTAAAATGTTTGAAATTGTGATTAAACTCTTAGGCTAAAACTCAGGTTCAGGTTAACTTACAATGTAGTTAAATGTTATATGTTCAAATCCCACAAAGTTTTCTACTTTTTTTTAGTTCAATGAACTTTAAGTTATATAAGGATATATGATAATTGAGATAACCTTTTCATGTTATATCTATTAAATATGGGGGAAATGGGCAGATTTTCAAAAGAATTCAATATCATTTCTAAAAATATAGTCATTAAAATTAAATAATTTCATAGAGGTTTTGTAGAGCAAATTATACACAGGTGAAGAGATATTTAATGAAGAAAAAGTTAGAGCTGAGAGAATTTCCCAGAAGGCAATGAAAAGGGATGAGCAGATGGTTAATGTGGCAGAGGAGTTGAGAAAAGTGGAAAATGGAATAGGAAGATCCAAAGTATGTCAAAAAGGTATTACAAAAAGAGAAAATACAAATATACTACAGAAATATACACTGCATTTTGCCAAATTGGTAATAAATAGAGATGTAGAACAGTTGTTAAACCATAATTTATGTAATGATACAGTATGGATATATAATAATAAATGTATAAATTATCTTTAAAAGCAATGCACAAGATACTCAAGACACTGGGGAGAGTAATTGACTGTGGGGAGGAGGCCTGTGAGTCAAGAATAGGAGAATAATTTTTACTTTTATATGTATTATAATTTAATTTGTATTACCTACACAAATTATTATTATTTTTTAATATATCTTTATTGATTTCAGAGAGAGGAAGGGAGAGGGAGAGAGAGAGAGAGAAACATCAATATGATGAGAGAGTCATTGATCGGCTGCCTCCTGAGCGCCCCCTGCTGGGGATTGAGCCCACAACCTGGGCACGTGCCCTGACTGGAATCAAACCTCGATTTCTTGGATCCTAGGTCCATGCTCAACCTCTGAGCCATACCTGGCAGGGCCAAATTATTTCTTTATACAAAACATTTTTGTGTTAAAAATTCATGAATGAAAAAATGAGAAATAAAGTAAAATGAGGATGAGATAAGATAAAACCAATGATAAAGTTACATAAAATATGCATTTATTGTTTTTTCTGGTAATGAACAACTTGGTTCTAATCTTTTTTTATTCATTACAAAGAGAAAAAGACAAATAGTTATCTGATCCACAATTTTCAAAGACAAAAGCAGACTAATGGTTCTGAAGAAGAATAACTATTGTGTGTTGAAATGATAAAGACATATCTCCTGCGGATCCGCAAAACTCTGGAAAATTCAATTATTAAATTTATCTGCATCCCTTCATATGCTTGAACCAGGAGATTGTCAGTGCCAACACTAGACATCTAAATATATGATGTATAAATGGTCCTTTCTTCTCAATGGAAAAAGTAGTCTACAAACGGAAACAATTTTTCACCTTGGCTACAGAAAGACTTTCTAGGTGATATGAGATCACAGGCAGTTTGTTTTAATGAAACACATTTCCAGATCTTCAATTTCCATATGCATTTTATCCTAAAATCAATCTCCCTGAGAGCAATCCTTCTGTCCACAGTTCCTCTTTCCCCAACATTCCTTTCACAATCATTCTTGTCCATTTTTCTCATTCATCCAGGAGAGTATTTTGCACATTTCCCAGGTCCAAAATCTCCAGGGCGATAAACAAAGAATCCATAGTGCCTGAGAATGATTTCCCTGAGAATGATTTCCCTGAGAATAAAGCCACAGGGCTTCATTAAGAAATTCTGAAGGGGGCTGTATCTTATTTCAAGCAGGTAATTTACTTTTGTCAAAGCTCCGTTTTTGTCATCCGTATGTCCCTCTGATCACTTATTGTCTACCTACACACCTACCTATCTGCCGACTTACTTATCTTAGAAGCAAAATTCAGAAGTCAATATGTTTATGCGAATTGAAAATGAAGTCAGACTTTAGTCAATAGAAATTCTGATATAGATGATGGATCCTTTTTTTTTTAATCTCCACAGGAGTATATTTTTTCCATTGCTTCTCAGAGAGAGTGGAAGGGGGAGAGAGAGAGAGGGAGAGAGAAACATCGATGCGGGAGAGACACGTCGATTGTCTGCCTCCTGCTCAAACACTGACAGCGCCTGGGGATCGAGCCTGCAACTGAGGCACGTGCCCTGGGCCGGAGTCAAACCCGGGACCCTTCAGTCCTCAGGCGGACGCTCCACCACTGAGCCACACCGGCCAGGGCTAGATGATGGATTTTTAATGAGAGAAATTCTTTTGTTGTTTGGCTTACAATATATACTATACTAGAACTGTATCTTTTGAAATAGTTAAAAAATTAGATAAAACTATTTTGATGTCAATTTAGAAATATAGAACAGGTATATAGTTCTTCAACAACGTAATTATATTTTATAGTATTAATAGTGTATAATATACATATACAAGGTGTACATAGATTTTAATAATTTATTTGGGTGCACATGAATGAAATGCATGGTGACCACGGGTATGAAATTAAACATTATCTCCTTGACACAATAAGCAAGTTTTATAATCTAGCAAATGGCCCTTTTCTCAACATGCCACTCTCCCCACCCTTTCCTTCCCTTACACCTTATGCTCTTGGCTGCACGGAATGATTTGCTCTCACAGGATAATTCTGTTTTTATACTCCTTAGTCTCTCACTATCATTATTTTCACTGCCTCTCCAAAGTCTTCCTAGAAACCAGATTGGTCCCTTCTCCCCTGTTCTCTTAAGTCAGTGTAAGGGCTTCCACTCTGCTGGGCCTCAAGGTGGTTATGCCTGTCTCCTCAGGGCAGCTCCAAGGGGCAGGGAATGTCTCTGCCTACACAGCATATAGCCTCCCCATCACGCCAAACACAGAATCATGGACAGAAAAATGAGAAAACCCCAGGTTCTCATTCCTGCAGTTTTCTCTCCCTTCAAGATAGCATGCTGACAGTTTGGTGGGTATGTTCGCATGGCGTTTCATACACACGCACACACACACACACACACACACACACACACACACACAAATAGGTTGATCATTATTTATCTCTTCCTTTCCAGTATCTATACCCTTGTTCATTTATTGTTTTCTCTTTTAAATTTACAGTTTAGAGACCGGAGAAAATGCTAGCAATACAAGACACTTATCTATGACTTGAATGAGACTCTAGTCATTCACCCATTTATAATAATCTCTATGATTATTCCTAATTTATACTCTTTGTGTTAAGAATATTGTGTATTCCTAGTTTGCCAACACAAATGCCAGAAGTATTTGGATGTTATCAAGTACTTTTTATCATCTATTTCTATGATTACATATGTTTCCCCTTTAATTAACAATGTAATGAAGAAAAAAGTTCCTGTTAAACCACCTTTGCATTCATGGGATAAACTTGATTGTTTATGATGTATTATTATTTTAGTGTATACTGGGATTGTTAGTTGTCATGTTATATAATCTATAATATTTTTTCTATGTTTGTAAATGAACCGTGACTGCTTCTTAATTTTCTTTTGTATTCTTAGTTTTTAGCAGAAGTGGTGTTCGTCCAATAAATATTCCGAGTAAATGGATAAACAGATGTTAGAGTCTGATATTTTTATTTGTACATAATATTTCATCCGCTACATTTATTATACTTTTATCTGTGCCTCTCTTCATTTATTCATTCTTTCATACACTTATTCATCTACTCAGAAAATATTTACTAGCAGCCTATTATGTGCCAATCTCTCTGCTAGGAACTTGTTATACACTGGCTATAGTAACACCGACTTGGTCCTAGTGGAACTCAGTCTAACATCCACACCACCATAAAGATTTTAATGACCTGAAGTCTGTATTTTATTTTTATTGTAAGCTCCTAGGAACAGAGGCTATGTTTATTTCAGTAGAAAGTAACAAATCAAGCACAATGCCAAATAACAAGAATATTTTTCTAAAATACCAAATTGGCATATAGGAATTTTAGTGTTATTCACTTGTTATACTCAACATTTTAGCTTTGTTAGAAGACAATGCACAATTTGAGACTCCTTAAGGACTTTAATAAACTTTGTGTAGGATTCATTGGAGATCTGCATAAATGAAAGAGCTGAAAATTATACTTATGAAGAGAAATTAGAAGAATTGAAATGATTCTACCTTTAAAATAAGAGGTTAAGGCTAGTTTCAAAATAATCCTTCAGAGTTCATTCCAGAAATTGATCAGCTCTTCTAAATCTCTCCTGAGAATTGAATTCTACCAAGCAAACCTTGAGTTCAGCAAAATATTTCATTTATTTCATCCAGATTACAAAAATGGTGACACCAGTTTAACTTGGAAATATGCTGTTAAAAAAAAAAAAGTAAAAGAAGCAAAAGTGAGATAACAACTACAATGTCCCAGATAGTTTGTCTTTGTAGGGTAATACCTAGTACTGACCAAATATGGTTCAAGAGTTCTCCTAGCTCAGTAATAATACATAAGTATATTATTAATAATAATCTAAACTTACTGAGCATCTGCATTTCTAAGTTCTATGTCTACATTTTCCCCATGTTTTCTCACTTGATGTTGCTACTATTATTAGTAACATGGATGTCCATGTCCTGTATTCCCTTGAACAACCCAAATCATATCTGTTTCTCCAGAATAAAATTATTAGTAGTACTCTCTACCATTCACAAAAGTGTCTCTGTTTGGAAAATAAATTATATGGTTACCCTAGTTAGTATCTATTTTTCAGCATAGGATCCAAACTGCATAGAGGTAAAATAATATCTCAGGGTCACACAGGTATTAATTGGAAAGCTGTGAATTTATGATTAAATGGCTACATATTCATGACCTACATTGAGGACTCTGAAAATAAGTAATAAGACATCATACCTGACCTCCTGCAATTTATTAATTTAATCACACTATATCTATGCATGGGTGTGACATATGCAATTCTGGACATAAATAGTAAGGAAGCCATACAACTCAGAAATGAGATAAAGTAATCTTTCAACTACATTTTACATTCTGTGTTTAATGCATTAACATCTCTTTATGAAGATACAATTCTCTTAGTCTTCAGAGGACACACTCTTTCAGTAAGTCTTAGAAGTGAGCAATTGAGGATGGTGTTCGAAATTGAAGTAAAAAGGGCCTTTGACTTAAAAGAGAAATGTAAGAAAGGTGACCTTAAAACTCAGGAAATGGAATATGTCACAAAAAGGACAGCATCAGAAAAAAAACCTAATGGAATGGAAGGGATGAGAAAATTCATGGGGTAAAAAGTAGCTTTCTTACAGTACTTCTTCAAGCAACACCCCTTCCCTCTTTTTAAAACAGGGAAACAGAAAGTCTGTGTATAAGATGCAAAAGAATTTCTATAAAGGGTACATTTCTTTAATTATCTAAAAGCCAGTTGCTGTCTATCTGTCCAGCCTCCCTTTCCTCAACTTCTAACCCAATGCACTCACAAAATTAACAATAAATAGGAATAGAAAGATGTTTTCATGAAGATGTTTGTTGGCATATTTATTGGGTGGTTTGCTGTTCACTCTTCCTGCCTTCTGAGTTGGTAAAGTGTGAACTATTATTTCCAGAAACCGTATCTTTTCATGATGGACCCTTAGTTGAAATGGGAAACCTGATGTGTGTACATTGTTTCATCCCTTTATTGTCTCTCCCACAGAACACTTTACGTACACCTATTATATTACAGGCATCAAACTATTTGCTGTATACCTTTCTTCAAGGAGCTCACAGTCAAATCAGGGAAACACATATGTCAACCAAAACTATGATTTTGAAAACAAAAGTGAAAATATTTTTTAAAATGTGGAAAATTTTAAATAAATTTAAACATAAGACATCTTATTTATCTATTAAATATGTTCTGAAATAAAAAAAAGAAATATCAAGCTGTTAATTCAGGGGGGGCTGATCCACCTTTATGAGCAACTAAATGAACTATCTATGAGATATATAATATAATTGAGAATTCAAAGAGAAATGGTTGTTAGAATATTTGAAAAATTCTCCTTTAAAGGTATTGTATTTATAAAAAGTATCATTGCAATGGCAAAGAAATCTAAGTGGAAACTTTGGAAGCCAGAACATATAGACAGGCCAGGGCCCATGAAAATGCTATCATCATTCCCCTCGTTAGCAAACAATTGAGCATCCGCAGCTGAGGCATGACACAGTAGGCACGACTCGTCAGTTTTAGCAGAACCTGAACACTGCAGCTGGTCAAAATCATGCAAACCCTGAGGCCTTGTGCTAGCCAGACTCACGTAGAGGTACGCCAGTGTTGCTGAGCAGACAATGTACTGAATATCTCACTTTTGTTTGCCTCTCTCAGAAGACTTTGAGCTTCTCAAAAGGCATTTTTGTGTGTTATTGACCTCTGTGATTCTCAGCCCAAAAGACTGCCTGGCATATGTGTTTTGCAAAACTAAAAGTAGCTGAGAAGTGGTAAGAAATAGCCAAAATGATTTTACTCTAATACAGCCATGGCATGGCTATAGGTATAGTTTTAAAAAACATTAGCTTTACGTTTAATTTAATTGCTTTACTTTTCATCTTCAATGTGTCTTACATTTCAAACTATGTGTGTGAAATGAATTTTCTTTCTGCAGATTAAGATCATCTGAATAGATATTATTATTATTATAGCTATTACTTTTATATCTGATTTAATTCAGTGCTATATGGAATTCAACACTTGAAAAGATTTGAAAATTGACCTACACACATTTTGTATGGAATGAAATCAAGGTATATTTTTCTAAATGGTGCATTGCATGTTATAGATACAGTGATATTGTAAAATAGGTACTTTATATTTTCAAGCTACTGTGGGCTGGTAATGTATCAGGAAAAAATTGTGATTGGATGTTTAAAACTTCTAGTAAAAGATCTGCTTTGACTCATTTCATTACAGAGAAAATCATTTCCTAGTAGTATAGGGCATTATATAGAAATTTAGCATAATTCAATATACAAGGGTATGAATATTATATTAAGGGGAAAAAATGGGCCTTTAGCATTCTATAACCTCTCTTGCTTTTCACTGTGATCTACTAAAGCCCTCTGAGAGCTAGCCATTTCTTTATGACATCATTCAAATGTTTCATACATATAACCATCAAAAAATCCTTGAGTTCTTTCTGCTATGGAAATGACAGTGGTGTCCAGCAGTACTTGTCCAGTCAGGGAATGCACCGACAATGTGGTAGCCACTAGCCACATGTGGCTACTGAGTATTTGCAATGTGGCTAGTACCACTAAGGACTTTCATTTATATTTTATTTCATTTTAATTACTTTAAATTTTAGTTTAAATAGCTACACACTTGGCTGGTGGCTAACGTATTGAACAGTGCAGCAGCATTAGGTTAAAGCTCCTCTCATATCATTGACCTTTGACTCCTGGATAAAATAAAGTCCATTTTAAAAATCAATGTATAAAAATGAAAAAAAATAAAATACAACAAAGCACAAAGCTCTTGCCATTCATAAGACATTTATGATTAAAAAAATCTCAATTTTCTAATTTCTGAAAGAGCCTGAGAGCAAATAATTGAGTCTCTAAATTTTACTAAAGTATCTCTGAGCAACATGCTACCCCTCAAATCTGTAGTGAGAGCAGCTGCATTCACATTGTTTACTAAAGAACTATAAAGTCATGCTGAGATGCAGGGAATGGCAGCCAGTTGGGTTTATGTGCCTCATAAGGTCTATAAACCAGAACAAGTACAAATCACTGTTCAAGTTGTTCACAAAAAATTAGTTCAGACAAAGAATGTTAAATTCACCATTGAATATAATTTTTATACAGAAAAAGTATAGAATTTTCTTTGATGACAAAGAAATATTGTCACCTGGTCTTGATTCTGTTTTCAGTTATCTAATTCTCGCTCCTGTTTCACTAACAACGGCTATTTGTTTTATAGTGTGATCGTAAAAATAATGTAAAATCAAAAAATTTCTCCCCACTGCCTACCAGAATGGCTCCTCATGAGTATTCCTGATGAGTTTTGTCATCTTGTGAGAGTTGTACATTGAGGTTGTTAGGGACACTTTTTGCATGTAAGGAGAGTCATAGCAGCTCCATAAAGGCAGAGGGTCAAGCAGTAAAATTTGACTGGGCACCTAAGTAGCCAGAGAGAACCTACTTGCTGGGACAGGCATGACCTGGGGGAACAGATCAGGCTACAGGAAGTTTATGATGGCCAGCATGCAGAAATTTTGAGATAGACAAGGAATAGAATTGTAGACAGGAGCTGATTTATGGCAAGGGTCAACGTGAATGATGGAAGTGGCAGAGGTGATGGCATATGAGAGGGATTAGGTGTGCCCGAACATGTTGGCAAGTATTTGGCATCTGGGAAATCTCTCATTAAGTAATAGATGAGGGTGCAAGAGGAAAGTAGGACTATAGTGCTAAAAGGGCCGAAGAACTAAAATAGTCACCTGGAGGTTAAGGGAACAAGGCTTTCTTAGCAGAACAACGGTGCAGGATAGGGACTGGATTAGCAGTCCAGCTGATGTGCTGCTAAAACTGGGTGTGCTGATTTCGTTACCACCTTCTGTCTAAAATAAAGTTTGGATCTCAAGATGTGTCCCGGGGAAATTTGTAGATAAGATTAATTGGCTTCAGCGAAGTTGAGAGGAAGGCCTTAGAGCAGGGGTGGGAATGTCCAGACAGTGAAATCATATGGTCTGACCCTGCCAAGGCAACTGCAGGCAGGACTCAACATTCAATAAACCTAGGAGCTTTTTCCATAGCTATTTTTTAAGCTGATAATTTCGTATGGCCCACGAATGATGTTATAAATGTCCATATGGTCCTTGGCAGAAAAAAGGTTCCCCACCCCTGCCTAAAAGGCTGGGTAATAGGCAGGGCCTGGCAGGCCCCAGCTGAACATGACTGCTCCTTCCTCTAAATTTGCATCAGGGTGCTCACCTATGAAGACCCAGTGGAGCTTTGTATTAATATTCTTAAAACTGATTTACAAAGAAAGTAATAAATCCCTTTTATTATTTTATGTACAATTTAAATTTGGCTAAACAAAACTTACAGAAAGAGCACAAGAATTCTCACGCACCCTTCACCAGCTTTTCCAAATGTTAACATCTTATATAAACACAGGACAGTTATCAAAACTAGGAAATTAATATTGATAAAATACTGTTAACTAATCTATAGACCTTATCTGAATCCAATTGTTCCAAAAATGTCTTGTTGATGATCCAAGATCTTATGGAGGACACATTCTGCATTTAGTTGTCATCACTTCTGTCTCCTCAGATTTGTCACATTTCTTCATGATGAAAACTATGCTATAATTTTTTGGCAATAATACCTCAAGAAGTGATGTTAACTCTTTCCGTTTCATATCTTATGGTTCTTAATATCAACAAGTCCCATTACTGGATATTAACCTTGATCCCTTGGTTAAGGTGGCATCTACCTGGTTTCTCTACTGTAAAGTTACTTTCCCCATTGTGATGAATAAGTGTTATGTGAAGAGATGCTTTGGGATTATGTAAATATTTGTTTCTCATTTTGCTTTTACCCTCTAATTTTTGCATCTATTGATGATCCTAAATCACACACTTGAAATCATCATCACTATTGATGATGTACATTTGCCAAATAGTGATTTTCTATTTACCTCATTTTTGCTATATTTGTTAATCAGAATTCTACTGTAAGGAAGCAAGTTACTCATTCGTTCATTTGTTTACCTACCTACCTATCATTTATCTATCTATTTATCATCTACTTACTTCAACTGGATTCAAGGATATTTATATTTTTCTAAGTGTTATAGTCTATTACAATGAATATTTATTTTCAGTTTTTTTCCTGCTCAATTTGGCCCACATTTGGTCAGTAGACATAGCTTTATTCTCATTTCCAAGTCCTTTTGACATTCTCTCATAGTTTTCTGACAACTTCTCTACTTTCTAGTACTACAAGATTTCAAAAGAAAATTTAAAACATATTTTTTCAATTTTTATAATAAAATCATCAAACATTACAAATATAATGTACATGAGCTGCGTCTACATGAATCAAAAATACCTGGCTAAAGAAAAAATTGATTATTAATTATTAATTATTGCATTAATGTCATTTGCTAATTAAAATTAATAACTGAAAATAAAATTTCATTGTATCAGAAAATATATTTAATGTCTTTATGCTCACTTTGTCATTCTCAATCATTATACCTTAAAAATATTTTAAAATCAAGGACCAGTATATGTGGTACTGAAGTAATATTTATACAAAGAGGGTGCTCAACATGGTCTGTGAATTTATGTCAAAGGTAGTATATAGAGATGTTGCTGCTTACCAACTAGCCTAACTAGATATACATCATTTGTTTACTGACTCTATATATATCCCATTTTTTCAAGGAGTTATTGATGAGCTTATAACTCAGGAGTGGTAGAGCAAAACAAAGTTAGAAAATCATGATGAAAGGTCATCAATAACTTTGTGAATATATTCACAGCCTGCCAATTGAATATATTGTTTATGCAACACTGGTTTCAATATATATTATGTCATCTTATCGGGATTGGTGGAGATTTATTTCACTTGACTTGGAAGAATGTGTTTCAAACAATTTTTCTTACCTCTGAGATGGCTGGCAATTCTACTTCAAAACATAATTACCAACTGCACATAGAATAATTCAATATCCCAGCTATGAATCCTTTATTTTCTGTTAAACCATTGTGTCCTCTTGATCTTTATGATGTTTTTGTTATGTTGTGTGTCTGTATGTGTGAGCATACATGTGTGCCTTGTGTGTGTGTGTGTGTGTGTGTAAGAGTTGGAAACCAATATAGGGTTATCAAATTTATTTTCACAGCAAGGACTATTTTGGCAACAACTACTATTTTCTGTCTATTATCTTATAAAAAAGGACATTTTAAATATTAAAATTTAGAAAAAGCATTATCTCAGAATTCTAAACTCTCTGAATTCAATACTCTTCAGATTTGTGACAACCTCACTTTATGACTCTGATTTTTTCCATTTCACCATGGACTGCTGAACAGAAGACATGAATGAAATATTTCTGATGGCAATCACAACACTGGAAAATAAGCAATATATAATAGCAATGGGTATGCTATTGCTAAATGATTAACCCTTCAGAGAATAGCTGGATGGTTCATTTTGCAGGAAGCATATCTCTTCACATACTTCTACTTTTCTTGTGGATACACTTATTTTTTAAATTTTATTTTTCCATTACAGTTTGCATTCAATATTATTCTGCATTAGTTTCAGGTGTACAGCATAGTCGTTATGTTTTCACAGGGAAGTGTGCCTCATCTCCCCCACTTGCTTGTGGAGGGGGACTTTTTGGGGTAACAGCTGTAATAAGCATTTCCAGAGGCCCCACGGAAGGATGAGATATAGTAGAAAGCTTTATTTCCGTGTAATTACACCCCTGAATTCCCAAAGTCCAATTTCCCTTAGTCCAGTCATAGAAAAATTGTAAGTGGGGTTTCAGTAGAGCTAAAATCGCAGCCAGTGTCCAGAGTTTCCTTTCCATATTTGCATTGTACAACACAGCATCAGGCTAGTTGCAATCCATTAGCCATTGTGTGTGGCGTCTGCATGGCCATGGGCCGTATCGGCGAATGCAAGAAAACCGAGTGAGCCAGAAGCACACAAGCAACTAGAGTCCCAAGAGCGCCCAAGAGAGCAAACTCCTTTTTTAGGGGATTATGTACTCCCAAATATTCATGTGCTTGCAGTGGCCATGCTCATTCTGGGCAACCATCTCTGTTCCCAGGTGGGATTGATAGGCAAGTACCTTCTCTAGTCACCCCACCTTTACTGGGCATGTGTCTGTCTCCCCTTTGTTAGATCCCTGGGGAGTGTGAAACTGTAGCTTTCTGGTCAAGTTGCCTAAATGACATACTTATATTATTAACAACTAGCTAATTACAATGGTATCATTTAGACAGTTATATACTTTACAGTGTTCCCCCTGATATTTCAAGTACCCACCTGACACCATACATAGCTATATTACAATATAGTATATTATTATATTACAAAATAGTTGAGTATATTCCCTATGCTGCACTTTACATCCCCATGACTGTTTTGCAATGACAAACTAGTACTTCTTAATCCCTTCACTTCTTTTTTTCAACCACAGTTTCATTCAAACCATTCTGCGCCAGTTTCAGATATACAGCAAAGGGGTTGAAAAACCATGCACTCCACAGAGTGGCCCTCCTGCTGCCCCAAGCACCCACCTGACCCCATGCCCAGTTATCTTGACATTATTGACTCTATTCTTCATGCTGCAATCCACATATTGTGGTTATTTTGCAACTACTGATTTTTACTTTTTAATCTCGTCACCTTTTGTAACCAGCCCTCCGACTCCTTCCCCTCTTGACAGCTGTCAGCCTGTTCTCTGTATCTATGAGTCTTTTCTGTCTTTGTTTATTTTGTTTATTAGATTCAACATACATTAGAAGTGAAATCATGTGGTATTTGTCTTCCTCTGGCTTATTTCACTTAACATAATACCCTTTCGGCCCACCCATGTTGTCTCTAAAGGTAAATTTTCCTTCTTTTTAATGGATGAGTAGTACTTCATTGTGTAAATGTACCACAGCTTTTTAATTCACTTGTCTACTTATGGGCACTTGGTTGCTTCCAAATCTTGGCCTTGCATCTTTTTTTTTTTACTTTAAATATTTTTTTATTTTTTAATTACAGTTGACATACAATATATATTAGTTTCAAGTATACAATCCAGTGATTAGACATTATAAAATTACCAAGTGATCATAAATCTAGTACCCATCTGACATCATACATAGTTATAATATTACTGATTATATTTCCTATAGTGTAATTTACATTCCCATGACTGTTCCGTAACTACCAGCTTGTACTTCTTAACCCCTTCACATTTTTCACCCATTTCCCTCCCATCTGGCAATCATCAAAATGTTCTCTGTATCTATGAGTCTATTTCTCTTCTGCTGGTTCATTTATTTTGTTTTTTAGGTTTTACATATAAGTGATATTATATAGCATCTGTCTTCCTCTGACTTATTTCTATCAACACCATACCATCTAGGTCTATTCAGGTTGTTTCCGAGGGCAAATTTTCATTACTTTTTATCTTTAAGTCATATTTCATCACACATATGCACCACTTCTTTATCCATTCATCTACTGAAGGACACTTAGGTTGCTTCCATATCTTGTCTATTGTAAGTAGTGCTGCAATGAACATAAGATGTATATGTCTTTTAAATTTAGTGTTTAGGTTTCTTTAGATAAATACCCAGAACTGGAATTGCTGGATCCTTGTCTCTTCTTATATAGCCTTTGTTTTAAGTCTATTTTATATAGTATAAGTATTGCTACCCCAGCTTTTTTTTTTTTTTGATTGTTTGTTTCCATTTTTATGAAGTATCCTTTTTCATCCCTTTACTTTCAGTCTAGGTGTGTCTTTCCATCTGATATGACTTTCATGAAGGCAGGTCTTATTTTGTTATCTATTCAGCAGCCTCCATATGTCTTTTAATTGCAACGTTTCATCCATTTGCATTTAAAGTAATGGTTGATAGATATGTATTTATTGGAATTTTATTATTCATATTTTTCTTCTCCTTCTCCTTCTTAAAGAAGGCCCTTTAACATTTCTGGTAATACTGGTTTGATGGTGATAAACTCCTTTAGCTTTTTCTCATCTGGGAAGCTTTTTATCTATCCTTCGATTCTAAATGATAGCCTTTGTTGAGTAAAGTGATCTTGGTTGTAGGTCCCTCATTTTCATCACTTTGTTTCTTGTCAATCCCCCTGGCCTGCGAAGTTTCTGTTGAGAAATCAACTGACAGTCTTATGGGAGCTCCCTTGAAAATAAGTAACTTCTTTTCTCTTGTTACTTTTAAGAGAATCTTTTATCTTTAACTTTTGGCATTTTCATTATGATGTGTCTTAGTGTGGGCCTCTTTGAGTTGATCTTGCTTGGAACTGTGTCTCCTGGACTTTTATGTCTGTTTCCTTCACTAGGTTAGGAAAGTTTTCCATCATTATTTTTTCACATTTTCAATTTTTTGCTCTCCGTTCTCCTTCAGGCACCCCCATGACACAAATGAAGTTGTCTGAGGGCTTTCTTATTCTGTCCTCATTTTTATGATTCGCTTTTCTTTTTGTTGTTCTGATTATTTCTTTTCTGCTTCCTTATCTTCCAAATCACTGATTTGATCTTCTGCTTTATCTACTCCAGTGTTGATTCCCTGTAATTTATTCATTTTAGTTAATTTATTATTTATTTCTGACTTTTTTTTGTGTCTTCTATCTCCATTTTTATGTTTCCTATCTCTTTGTTGAAGTTCTTAGGAAGTTCATCTAATCTTACCTAAGTTCATTGAGCATGCTTATGATCAGTGTTTTGAGCTCTGCATCTGATAGATTGCTTGTCTCCATTTTATTTAGCTCTTTTTCTGGAATTTTGTTCTGCTCTTTCATTTGGGATATATTTCTCTGTTTCCTTATTTTTGCTGCCTTCTTGCATTTGTTTATATGTATTATTTAGAGCTGCTATGTCTGACAAACTTGGTAGAGTGGCCTTATGTAGTAAGTGTCCTGTAGGGTCCAGAGGCATAGCCTTTTCAATCACCTATGTGGCCCCCTGTGTAGGCTGTGTATACGTTCCTCATGTAGGTGAGCTTTAATTGATATTAGCAACTTAGTGGGAGATAATTTACTCACAGACTGTGAGGATTGGTTGTGACTACCATGGAGGAACAGCTGTGCAGGGGTTGACCCCACAAAACAAGACTTACTTCAGCTAGGCTCTGGTATGCACTATGTTTGCTTTTTGAGTGCGTTGTCTGTGGAGATGGTGGGGTGGTACATCAATGTAGTCTTAAGCTGTCTACTAGGCATGCTGGCTCTGGGGCCTCCTAGGAGATGCAGGCCAAAGTCAGCTGCCACCTGTCTCTGCCCAGGCCAACTTGCATGAGCTACAAAGGATCTGAGAATGGCTACTACTTGTGCTGAGCTTGAAGGTGCTCAGATGAGGCCAAGCTCAAAACAAGGGCCAGCTGCCACTAATGCTTTGTCTGGGGCCACTTAACAAGAAGTATGGCACATGCTGAGGCTAGATGCTGCTTGTTTGAGAGACTTTTGGAAAGTCTGAAGTGTGAGCCAAGATAAGCCATTGTTATGGAAGAACCACTGGAGAGAGCTTGGGTGTGCCTGAAGTTTCGGTTAGAAGGAGTCTCAGGGAATCACTAAGGTTAGACAAAGTGTTTAGCCAGATAGGTAGAGACTCAGATATGGCACCTGCCTACCAGCAAGGGGAGCAGGGAGAGCAAAAAGGGAACAATGCCCTCTGCCAGCACTTCTTTCTGGGAGAAAGCTGCTCCTGTAGCCTATGTCCTAAAGTGAGACAATTCATTTTCTCCCCATTAAGTTCCTGGTGCTTTTAGAGCTGCTACCTCAGCACTGGAGCTCAGAGGAAGTGAGTCCAAGTAAGTCCGTGACAGGCCCTTAAAGGTGAATGCTTGGGACTCTAACAGCCTTCCATCTCACTTAGCTGTGATCCCTCTTGTTTTTATAGCAAGAAGTTATGGGGGTTTCTCTTTCTGGCACTGGAACCCGAGACTGGTGTGGGGGTGGGATCCCTTGCTCCTCAGGGGGGGACCTCCACAGCCAAGATGTCCTTCTCAATTTTTATCTACTACACATGGGTGTGGGACCAGCCTATTCTTTTTCTCCACCCCTCCTACTACTTTCATTATGGCTTCTTTAAATCTCTAGTTTGGGATTCCCATTCAGCCTGGTTTCAGACAGTTTTGAGTGATGGTTTTTCTGTAGTATAGTTGTAATTTTGATGTTGTTGTGGGAGGAGGCAAGTACTACCATCCTGACTGGACCGTGGTGGGTACTTACACTTTAAATAAATATATAGGAGAGCTGTGAGATAAACTACTACTGTGACTCTAATTTTAATCCCAAAAGAAGAATAATCTAGAGCTCATAGCAGTCTTATAATCTTGCTAGTTCCTCCCAGAGCATGAATGCTGTCTAAATATCTCCATATAATTTTCTCTGCACCCATATTTAAGAATGTTAACAACTTTCTATTTACTAGCTCTGTCTTACCAGCTTTGTACAACCTGGTAGTTTCTCTTGCTTTTCCATAATTTCAAATCTAGCTTTGGTATTACTGTTTAGGTTTATTTTGTTTTTGTTTTTAATTTGAAGAGGCATGGTCTTGTTCTTGAACTTGATTATTACCAAACTATCTTTTAGGAACTCCTGGTTCTAAGTTCTAAAACCCACAGGCTAGTTCTACCATTTACTTTCTTGCCTAATCCCAGATCTCAGGACATAGCTATCTTAGACAAAGAACTTCTAGTTCTATGAAAATGTGCTTCATGCTTTGAAGTCTCTGCCACTGGCTGCATTTTACTACACTGATTCTGTCCTCAATTTTTATTGCAGAAATAATGTCTCTGATTAGAACTCTTTGGAAAGGAGGCATCTTGATTTCAAGTTGAGGAAGCTTTAGAAACGTGGTTTAATTAAGTATGCCTTGCTTTTCCACTTGCTCCAACAATGCATATTAATAAATATCTCCTACTGGAGTTATACATGATCCTTGGTCATGAGCATCTGTGAGAGGTGATGTTGGCTGTCACTTGCTCTACGTCCTGTTCTGTGGATTTAATCTCCTCTGATTGCTCATAAGTTGACTCTTTTGGAAAGACTACAACTTCTAAAATCACTATTGCTAGTAACCACCAACAATTCACTCACTGCTTACTACTCTTTATGCAAAGATAATAGACAGATTTGTCACCTGTGGAGGAGTGTTATTAACATTGAAGCAAAGGAGATGTTTCTCATCTAGATCTAATTTGTGGCAGGCAGCCAAAATTGCATGCAGTTTCCTTCTCTCCAGATTCTGTTTACAAGGGACATGACAAATGGAGTTTCACTCTGGGAGATCCTTCCTTAGAAAATCGTAACTATTCAGCCATGTCTGTAGCTGACATTGTTTGTGGGCGTTGGTTAGAAACAGAAAACTACATGCCATGTTACCTCTGAGCAAGACAATGTCAGAATACTTTCAGGTACAGTTTATACAAAATCCAGCTCAGATTAAATTAAGAAATAAAAGGAAATTTATGGTTTATAAAACAGAAAGAGGCTAGAATAGCTCTAATTTCAGGCACAAGGGGAATCAAGGTTCAAATAATGTGATCAGAACCTGTTTTTTGTTTTGGGGTGGATTTTTTTGGTTATGAATTGTGTGTCAGCAGTAATTAGTTCATTGGAGTTCAGTCTGTTATTTTCCCAAACTATTTCCCAGACCATGTTCCAGTGGCATGAACTTAATGACATACTTTGTCCAGGAACTGGTGACATTGGAATGTGATGGACTGCCTAGCAAGGCTTAATTCCCATTCTCTACCTTTGGAGCTAGAAGTGAAACCTAAACTAACTACATGAACTAAAAATGGAAAGTATATCAGTTTCCAGAGAAATTTTATTTATTAATTCAATGAGTAAGATGGATAGACGTAGAAGGCATAAACAATAGATATTCAGAAAGAAGTAGAATAATCAGGTAGGTTGATAAGTGAGAAGGATTGGACATTAGTATGAAATGGGAAAAAATTAAATTTAATGTTCTATGTCCTTTTCAACTTGTATCAGCAGAAAATGATTAGTATGGAAGGATACACCTAGATTTATGACTTTAAGTAAAGCAATAAGTGAGACATAACCCTATCATTGGCAAATTCAAAATAGATAAAATAAACTTGTTTTGAAGTCATTTAAACTATTTTTCTAAAGTTCAAGCTCAGATATGCACCACTCAATTTCTTCTTAAATCTTCTCCCAAGGATCCTATGACCCTACCAGTTATCCATTGTATATTCATTTTAAGGCTATTATTTGTGAGGCACAAAGCTAGATGCTATTTGAGATATAGTATATAAAATGTGATCTTCTCCTTCCAGATGCTTAAAATTTAATTAAATTTTCAGTGCCGTCAAAGGACTAGCCAAGAGGAACGTCCACAGATGCTTGGAAGTGCTTTTTGTCTCTCTTTGGACTTCTTCACATGAGCTAATTTGATGCCTATAGAGGATTGATATAAAATTAAATTATTTGAGTGCTCCGTTTAGAATTTCCAGACCATGTGAACAACTATCCACACAACCTCAATACCAGAGAAAATTGCACAGTCCATGAGAATGTACAAGGAGCTTAGACATGAAATAGAATGATATTGTAGGGATATGAATAATTAGTCTTCCAAATCACAAATGCTTTCAACAGAGAATATGCCATTAGTCTCCATAGTAAAAAGGTTAATGATTAAATTAAGTTCTTCCATTTCAAACTTACTTTTCAGATCTTTATTCTATTTCAAAATTTCCACGAGCATGTTATACTTGTGAGAAGCTGACATCATCACTAAAACTTTCATGTTCACATCATTCACTTTCATCCCAACATCTTAAACTTTCAGTTACTCCCTGTAATTACTTCTCCCAGTCACACCTGTCATTAATCATCTCAGAAAAGCCCTTGCAAAGTCACAACATTTGAAGGACAGAACAGAAAAAAAAAGGAGAAGCTTCTGATGGCATTGCTTTTGTTAGCTTACTTGACATGAATTGGGAAAATATTGAGCTTTTCCCTAAAGGACCATTATTGACCCAGCTGGGACCTCAAATAACAGGTCAAGAGTCTGAGTTACAAGAATTCTATTTTATGTGCATATTTATACTTATATTTTGGTAAAAGCTTTCAAAATCCTTGAAGAAAGCAGAAGGAAAAAATAAACAAAAAAATTCTTACATTTACTCTGCCAAATACTTCTTGCTGGGTAAGGTTTTAAAAGATCTCAAAATACCACGTATCATTCCCTAGCCACTGGCCACTATTGTTGACTATAACAGAATTTTAGATGTATTTATAAACCATAAAAAAATCTCAACTAAACACTTTAATCTCGGGCAATTGAGCAAATATTTATGGTGAATACCATCCCAAGTCCCTATAATTCAACTGACAAAACAACCTGTTAGATACAGAAACCTGTTGGCCATAAACCTGGTGATAGTTGTTAGGGTGAGTGGTACCTGGTGCAGTTTCTCTGCTTTTATGTGGTGGTCAGAGTTAGAAGAGCAGTAGCTGTGACATGACCATTGATTTTCATACATTTACCAAATCGACAGGACCACTTCCCAGGGTAATACAATGCTCTCAGTCAATGTCCAGGCTTTCAAAGCTAGACTGGGCTTCTGACTGGATGTTAATTTGAGGGCAAAGTTTATATTGAAAGCTTAGAAAACAGTTAATATATGGGAATTCATATTTGGAGGCTGATTAATTCTTTAAAGTCTCTTTAGTATATAGTTTTTCATTACTCTCCTATAATATTGTATTAGCCCTGCTCATATAAGTATTAATTGTCATAATATGACACTAAAAATCACTAGTTAAATGTGTAGGTTAGACAATCTAGACCACTTTGAATAAAAATGTCCAAAAAATTATGGCTGATGGAATAGTTTCAGCAAAAACTAAATCAGATAAACAAGTAGAAGTAATTAGACTGAGCAATAATGTGTGTGTGTGTGTAATGTCTCTGTGAGATTTCTGATTAAATCATGGAATATTATGATGAGGAATCCTGAGTTTATTCCCATTTCTTGAAATGTAGATCAAGTGTTTCCAAGGGTTCTTAGACCTGTAGTTGTGTTAATAAATATTTTAGCTAGAAATGATGCTTATTATTTTGGAGATATGAGGGAACCATAGAATTCTTGTTGAACTAAATCTCTTTTCAGTAAAGATGTATCGATCCTTGTCAACCTTTGTGTTTGGCAACAATTTTACACTTCCCCTTACCCTACATTATGTGAAACAAGTGTCTTTTTAAACTTTATGTAATTAAAATTAAAATTTGTTTTATGTTTTCTTTTGACACTTTTTATGAAATGCTTAATTCATGTGACTTCTAAGATTGTTAGAATTCTTTGAAAATAATGTAATATAAAAAAAGCATAAAATTACACATATGAAACATTTGATATTTTAATCATATAAACTCACATTAAGATTCTTCTGAAACTAAAAATGAACCTAAGCACTATGGTGCTTAGCTGCCAGCCTCCTCTGCTTATGGCAGTACTCACCTGGCACATATTAGTGATATGTATACTGTTGCACCACGGCATATTGGTTTCACAAATGAATCATTTCTATCCCAGCTTCCATCACTGCGTTGAATGCAACCACTATGCAACCAGTTGCTTAAGCCTGAAATGTGAGAGTTGACCTTGACTCTGCCTTTTCCTCACTTCCCCACATCTGGCATAGCAACAAGCCCAGCTGTTCATTTATTCAGGCTCCCCAAAGGAAGCAGAATTCATCCAAAAATGTTCAAGTAAAAAAAATTAAATAGAGGGACTGCTTATAGTGATGTGAGAAGAATTATGGGACAAACAAGAAATGGTGAGGCAATCGGGGGCTAACAACTAGCAGGAAGCCATGAATGTCCCAGGAGCTAAAGGAATGAAGGGAGAAAGGGCTGCTATCCGAGTTAGGAAGACCTGAGAAGGTGGTGTAGAGCTCTTGTGGGAGAAAACACAGTCGTGGAGAAATGCAGGCACTCTCAGAGATTTAAGCCTGAAGCAGGAGTGTGTAGCGTGTGGGGATACAAAGTACCTTCATACCTTCTAATTTCCTGCCAGCATCTCTTGTTGACCAAACCCAACTGGAAGACTCCTGGAAAGAAAGCACGGGTGACTCAGTCGGCATGACCAGCCTCCTAACTTCAGGGTGGAGCTAAGAAGGATGACAGAGGGTTAGGGGTCAATAGGACAAGTTGAGGTAATAAAAGGAACGTTGCAGCTGAAACATATATCTAGAATCAGTCCCCTTCTTTTCATCTCACAGAAACCACCCCACTCTCAGCCACTGTCACTTCTCACCTGGCCCACTTCTGTAGTGTCTCAGCTACTCATCCCATAACCATGCAGGCCTATCTCCCAACATCAGAGCAATCTTTCAAACAATGAAATCATAAACTTCTCCTGCTTAAAACTCTTTAATAGCCCTGGCCAGTGTGGCTCAGTAGGTTGGAGCGTTGTCCCATGCACTGAAGGGTTTTGGGTTCAATTCCTGGCCTGGGCACATACCCAGGCTGCAGGCTTGATCTCCCGTTGGGGCATGTAGGTGAGGCAGTCGATCAATGTTTCTCACATCGGTGTTTCTCTCTCTCTCCCTCCCTTCTTTTCTCTTTGGAATTAATGAAAACATATCCTCAGGTGAGCATTTAAAAAACAAACATAAACCTTTAATAGCTCTGCATCGCACCTGGAATAAGACCCAAATTCCTTAGCATATGGTGGGTGCAAGGCATAGGGTTGAAAGGCTGCCACGTGTCAGGACCCAGCGTTTCTTTCTGAGCTGTTTATGGTGCTGACAGTAGCCGCATTGCATTTTCCCTCAGTCCATTACTATCTGTCACAGCCACAGTTCTCAGCTAGGCTACCTATTTATTCACACTGGAATTAAAGTAGTACAGATCAGATATTTCCTTGACCTGATGGGGGGGATACAGAATACCTTTTATTATCTAAATGTTTTATTTAAAAGGTTTATAATGGCAGTTCATTGTTTTCTTTTTCTCTCCATCTATTCTACCTCTCATCCTCTCCTTTCAAATATCATGGAGCCCAATGAGAATCTAGTAGATAAGTTTTCCTAGGCTTTTATAAAATTATAAAGTGTGAGATTTGAAATATAATTGAGAAAACCATTGGCCCAACTCTTTATGTACAAGGGGGAAAAAATGAAGCTCAGCAATATAAATGGATTTGTTTCATGTCAATAGAGCTAGAAAATGGTAGGTTCCGTTTTAGAATCCAGTTCCTTCAGCTCCCAAGTCAGTTTTCCAGTAAATATATTGGTTTTTTCTTCATAGTTTACAACATATTTCTTGTATCTAACAGTATTTAAAACTTATAAAGTGGTGTCTTTTCAACACAATGTTTATTTGAATTCCTTATTGCTTGCTTTAAAAGTAATACAATAAATAAAATGCTTCTCTTTTGCTTTTATCAAACGCATCTCAGATTAAAAAAACAAAACTATTGTTTGGTCACCAGAAATACAATCCTGACAATCACTAGCTACTGTTTGGAAAAGTTGGGGACGAGCTTCAGTACCTCGCTATTATTTTTGTCAGTGCTGTGGCAGCTAATAACACACCTCTGGGTTTCAGACTCCTGGCAGCCGTGGGCACTGACGCCTCCCGTAGCAATCAGCCTGTAAGAGTGTACTGTTGCTACAGTGACTTTTTATCAATGTCGGTGCAAATTTTGTCTTTAACTTCATTGTTGTTTGTCATGGTGGAAGCATATGTATTAACAATAGTGAGCAGATTTGGGTTGAAAGCAGTATTCAGTTTTACTTTAAGTGAAGACATTCTCGTGATTTATTTAAACCTTCTTCAGTACAATCAGAACAATAGAATTATTTTAGAATATAATAAAATGATGACTTCTAATAATTAATACCTCCAAAGAGGATTTCTGGCATTTTAAAAATGTTTTCCCCCTTGGTAACTCTTTTTTTCATTCTATATCATGTCATGCCTTGAGTCACAATGCAATGCTTTCAATTCTTATCCACAAATTTTCATGGAACAGGCATATTAGTTATCTATTACGGACAAATCACTGTGCTAAGAAACAGAATTATAAAGATAAATAGGCCATGGTTCATGTACTTAAAGAACTAATATAATTTAATAAAATTAAAATAATATGATGAAAGGTGAGTGGCATTTGATTTACTCATTTCTCCAACCATAATCTATTAAACAGCACATGGTAAGCACCCTAGCTTCTAGGAATAAAAAAGTGAACTGAATACTGTCTCTGTCTTTAATCACTTCTATTAGGACAACAAATATACACAGAGATCAATATAATGTATTATGAATGTGCATAAGTATGGAGATATGTGAATGGTGTTACAGACGTATGGAGAATTCCGACCTGCAGGTCAGGGAAAGCTTCCTGGATGCGGTGTT
The DNA here is from genome assembly GCF_054644295.1 of Miniopterus natalensis. Taxonomy (NCBI): domain Eukaryota; kingdom Metazoa; phylum Chordata; class Mammalia; order Chiroptera; family Miniopteridae; genus Miniopterus; species Miniopterus natalensis. The sequence continues at coordinate 14,864,957 of NC_142086.1, read as the reverse complement.
ACCTATGGGGTAGAGCACAAGTTATAAAGATACAAAGTGAGAAACTTTACTAAATAAGGTGCACGTGTGGTTAACATAGTGTAATATGTAATACAGAGGGGGGTAAGTGATAAGATCAGAGAGTTAGGTGGGACCAGGTTTTGAAGGACTTTTAATGTCATATCAGAGAGATTGACATCTGCCCTTTGGTGAAAAATTTGTTTTGAATAGATAAGCAACACAACTATATTTGCATTTTGATACATCATTTTGACCCTGAAAGAAAGCTGAGGCACAACACACTTCACTATGTGATTGGTTCACTTGTTTGGACAGTTGAAGTGACCCAATATTTTTCACTTTAGAACATGAGTTAATGGAGATTACTTAAAGTTTGATGGGTTTATAGCATATTAGGGGATTGTGCAAAGAATTCTGAAGCTAAATACAGGGATGAATTTGGGGGAATATATGTTTGAAAATCATCTGAGGACGAATATGTAGTAGAAATTATGGATAAAGGGAGGAGTGTCAAAAGTATGAAATAAAAGTGAAAACAGGACCATGGACAGAGCCCAGTGTAGCAATTACAGTTCAGAAATGGCCCAGGGAGATTAGTTGATAAAGGCAGAGGAAGAGCAGTCAGAGAGATATATAAAAATGAGAGAATATTTTCATAGCGTGTACAGAGGGATGGCAAGAACTGGGAAAGATATGACAGTGTTTGCCTTACTTGCAAACAAACGAGTTAGCCTTCCACTATTTTCTAGATGCTGACAGAAGATACAAGACTCCTGGGTCAGAGATGAAAGGCTTTGTGGTTCACATGAAAAGCAGCAGCCAGGCTGTCTGCATGGTTGTGTCGGTTCTCTCATCTTCAGTTCCCACAAGACAATGCAAGTGGGCTTAGGTGAATGTCTGCTCACACAGTGGTCTGCATTGCAGGAGAGGGACAATGAATCAGAGGGTCTTACCTACATATAGTAGTTTGTGGCAAGTTTGTTTTGTTCTGTGTGCTTTTGTTGTTGTTTGGTGTGTCTTTTTTGTTGTTGTTTTTTGTCCTGGGGAGACATTACCTCATCCCTTGAGGATGCTGGCTGCAAACATAAACCTAAGGAAAGGCCCTGGAAAGAGTAGCCAGGGCCGTGCACTCTCTGCGAGCCCAGCAAGTTGTATAAGAGGCCTATGGAAGATTTTCTCCCAATAGAAAGTTTAAACAAGAAGGTTATGGGCAGCATATCACATGATGCAGGAAAGTAGGATGGGCCTAGGGAGAAACTCATAGATTTGGTCATTAGAACTTCTTAGCAATGTTTCTAAATGTGTATGTTTTCTATTTGGTGTCATTTAAGTAAATGTTCTACAAATTAGAGTCCACTAAGTTCTCAGGGTTTTGAATATATCCTTGGGATGTGAGAGTTCCTATGAATTGTTTTAGATATAATTTTATTAGTTTTGTGATGCTTTAAAAATCTAATGTTTTAATTTTTTATTGTTATACAGTTTAAAGATGAAAAGAAAAGAATATTTTAAAACATCTCCTTTCTATCTATGCATCCTTTTATATTTTTGGTTCAATTTTGATATACCCTAGAAAAGATTATGTAAGTATATGCTGAATTGTTTATACGACCATCTTGTCTCCAATACTATCACTGTAGTTGACCTATGCTAAAGAGAAAAGAACAGAGCCATTGTTGATATGTAAAAAATTAGTTTTCCCAAAATTTAAGTGGGACCATATTATAGCATGCTGTAAGAAAGAATGTTTTGCAGCACTATGAATATGGGAAAGTAGCAAATCTATGTCATAATATTATATTTGTTATAAAAGTATACCAAATTTGAAAGAACAGTACCATGTCTTTCAATGTGATATACATGTTGCCAGTGTAAACTTACTTTCAACAAAATAAAATGTTTTAAATATAATTTTATTAGTTTTTATAAAGTTTTTAAAATCTAATGTGCTGAATTTTTTTATTGTTATATGGTTCAAAGATGATAAAAAAAGAATATTTTAAAACATCTCCTTTTTATCCATGTATCTTTCTCCACACTACTACACATATACACATGTAGGTAGCTACTGTTTTTAAAATCTCATATATTTTTCCAGATTTTTCTTTTGCAAATAAAAGTAAATAAGATTGTATTTGTGGTAGGCAGAATTCTAACAATGTCCCACCAGGATTTCTGTTCCCTGGTTATTTAACCAAACACTAATCTAGGTACTACTCTGGGTACTAACAAATGTAATTAAGGTTACTAATCAGTTAACCTTAAAATAGGGAAATTATCTTTGACCATCCTGGACCCAAGGTCATAAAGACCTTTAAAAGTAGAATAAAAAGGCCAAAAAAAAAAAATGAATCAGAGAAAAGGAGGCAGAGGGGAAATCATGAATTTTAAGAGTAAAAATTACTCGGCCAGCCATAGTGGGTTTGAAGATAACAGTGGTCCCTAAGCCTGGAAATGTGTGAGGCCACTAGAGCTGAATACTACTGCTAGCCAAAAGCTAGTTAGGAAACAGACCTCAGTCTTATAACTACAGCGAGCTAAATTTTGCCAACATTGTGAATGAACTTGAAGTGCGTTTGTCCCCAGACTCTCCAGAGAAGAGGCTGGAATGACCAACACATTCATTTCATCCTTGTGGGACAAGAGCAACCAGCCAAGACAACACATATTTCTGGTTTAGAATAGCCATATGGCAATTTGTACGACAGATATAGAAAATGAATGTATTTTTAAGTTTTCTTTTCTTTTTATATAAAGAGCACTCTACTATCACACAGTTTGCATTTTGCTTTTATCATCAGCATTGTATCTTAGAGCTCTTGATAAAATAGTGACAGAGCCCGGGCGGGTGTGGCTCAGCCGTCGAGCGTCGACCTAGGATCCAGGTGATCGGGGTTCGATTCCTGGTCAGGGCACATGCCTGGGTTGCGGGCTCAATCAATGACTCTCTCACCATTGATGTTTCTATCTCTCTCTCTCCCTCTCCTTCCCTCTCTCTGAAATCAATAAAGATATATTAAAAAAAAAATAGTGACAGAGAAGTTTGTAATTTTTTTGTTAGCTGCATAATAGTTCACTGTATAATATACCTTAACTTATTTGACCAGGCCCCTCTTGATGACTATTTTACTTGCTTTTAATCTTTTACTAATATGCTGGGATAAGTAACCTTGTTCAAACTTCATTCACATAGGTGCTAGTGTACCTAGAGGTAGTTATTGCTAAGTCAAAGGATATGAAAATGCATTTTGATTGATATTGCTATAAGGGTTGTTTCCCTATGCTCTACCTAGATTTTAGATTGTGTCATTCCTCTATACTCCTTACTATTGCCTACAAGGCCTGGACTCTGACCACTGTTGCCATAATGCTTTCCTGAAATATTATGCTTCTACTAAACTTGTTTTATTTTCTATTCCTCAAACACACTAACTCGTTTCTACCGTAAGACCTTCCCATTAGATGCTTCCTTTGCTTATTATAGTCCCCACTCCACTCCATATCTCCACACAGCTGGGCCCCCTTGCTCTTTAGGTCTCTGTTCAGGTATTACCTCCGTAGAGAACAGTGAAGGCATCTAGTGGTTGCTTCACCCCTTGTTGTCTGGATGAATAAACAAATTAGGGAACAAGAGATTCTATCATAGGGCCATGTATTGTGAATGTCAAGCATATGATAACTTGGTAAAAAGAAACTTAAAAAAATATCATTTATAGTATTGTTATATAGAGGAATTTTATAAATGTCTGATGTCCTATGTATTAGTGATTTAAGTGTCTGACTGTCAATCATTGTAATTGTCATAGAATATATTCTGTCTGGTCAGTGGAATTTAAAAACTCATTTTAAAGGTTAAATTCACTTGTTAATATCTCATACTACAGTATAAAGTTATTGCTACTTTTAAATTCACTTATTAAAAAATGAACACAAATCTTAAGAGGAATTCATGAGCCACACAAAAGTTGATGCTATTTTTGTTTTTAATCTTCACCAAAAAATGGAATTTTTTAGTTAATCTCAAAATAACATTTTAAAACATTGGTAGTACATAGTAGAATAAGATAGGATCATGACATTTTCAACAGAAAGGTACAGTATAGATAAACTATGCCATAGTTGCTTTTTAAAAGAAAGTCTAAGTTTTTTTAAAAAAACTGTGAGTACTGTCAGCCATGGCTCTTATTGATGAGGCAGTTTGATGTTTCAGGAAAACCAGTAGACATGAAAGGGTCATCGATGACATGACATGGAACTACTTCCAGCCTCTAAAGAAATGACAGCAGCTGTGGAGAGCTTCTAGTGTCACAAGTTCAAGATGGGTTTGACAAAGGACCTTCTCTGGAGAAATATAATTTTTAAAGTATTGACCTTCTAAGAAGAAACTATTTGAAGGACAAGTGGAAGAAAATAAAATATTAGGGTTTGGCCCATCCATAAATGAGACAATGTCTGAACAGAAAAGTGAAGAGATAAAATATAAGACCTGAATTTCTCATACTTCAACTTGTAGTTGTTTACATTTTCTCAAACATGTTTTTACATTGAAAACAAAAAATACCATAATAATTAGAGATAAAGGTTTTATAGATGCATGATTCTGTCCAATAAATACCTGTATTCACAGTAAATTTGAGCACCAACAGGTCATGTTTTCCAATTCCCAACTACCCTCTCCCAAGTCCAGATGCCTCCATGTGGGACCATGCCACCTTCAGGTGCAAACTGCTGGATTAGAGGGACCAAATTTTCTTTCCTTCTGTAATTCCAAAGGAAAAGTAGAGTAACAGGGTGAGGGTCAGGGTCAGTCTCAGGTTAGATGTGATGAAGAAGAAAGAAGACTTAATAAGGCTGAGCTTTACCTATGTACACGAAAACAAATACCAGTAAGCCAAGAAGCATAGTGTATCAGATTTGCAGAATTAGAATTAAATTCATAAGCAAAAAATAGTTCATCTTTAATTTTTTTAATTCCTAAAGAAGTTCATTTTTTCTTAAAGGCAAATAATACTGTGGCTCATCTGATGAAAATGTTAAAGGATTAAAGATATTTTGTGGTGTCATATTTAATTAAATTTATAACTGAGAAGGACTATATTTTAAATAAATAGACTGATGGTAAAGTTGAGAAACAACGAGTAGAAATACATTAGAAGTCTAACGTAACACTGGCATGGTAGGGTTAGGCAAATGTCTGTGTTGCTGTGTTGGGAAGGGCTTTAAAATAGTTTACCAGTCCCTTGGAATTGTGAGAAATATTTCTAGTGAAGTAATGCTTTACGTACACAAAGTAAAATGTTAAATGTAAGTAATCACTCATATAATTTAAACCAAAACATAGGTTTGCCTCAATTACCTAGGTTTTTCAGATGACATAGTTTTTGCTTAAATTATTACTATTAATTGCAGCAATTCTCCATGTCTTTTTACATTTATAGACAGTTTGGGATTCACAGAAATTGTTTGGCCTGCTTTCTGACATTCTGTCACACAGCTGTGCTCTGAGCACCCCAAAAACTTCAAAATTCTTGAGTGAAAGGGTGTGAGTTGCATCTCAAATGCACTCAGAGGGGAGCAAAGGGATTAGGAGAGGGTATGGAAAATTACTTAGCTGGTCCTTTCAATTATTGATGAGATGACAGAATGATCCAGAAAGAGATTGCCTACCTCCCACAGCAATGTATTATCTAATTGACTCAAAGGAGCTAATATCAGAGTGTACTTGGATTCAGTAGATTGCATCAGAAAAAACTGCAAAAAAGATGATCTTATTATCAGAAGGAGAGCACATAAGGAAATTCTTCTGCACAATAACTAGGAGACGTGACGGGTCCTCCAACAGTGTACCCTCAATGAAAATGCTAACGTGGGATGTAGGCACCTCCAAGATGAAAGGTGGAATACTGAAGTTAAGACAAAAAGAGGGAGAAATATCAAACAAAGCAAACTAAGGTGGGGAAAACTAGAAACTGACAGCATGTACGAGACATTTGTTGACATATATTTGGAAACAGATGAAGAATTATGAAGAGCATAAGTACATTCTTGTATGTTTCTGTAGTGTAGGTCCTCAGAGCCTTAACAAAAGGAGGTGAGGAAATGTTTTTATAGACCGGCAAGGCTGTAGCAAGGCATGTTCTTTGATCCTGGAAGGATTTTAATTGCTTTGCAGTTGATTGGCATGCAACTATGTTCAAATGAAGGGAGAGAACATATTTTGAGAGCTAGTTCAAGGATTGCTTTCTGATACACTTCATTGAGCAGCTTAGGTGGTTAGAGGCTATTTTGGACCATAGCCTAGAAAAGGCTCTGAGTAGGATAAATAAGGCTGAAATAGAAGACAGTTGCTATCTCACACTGTAATCACAATAACCTTCGTTTTAAAATACTCTTGAGAGGGCAGGAAAGAAACAAGTATGTCACTGAGAGAAGCGTACAAAATCTTAATTGGAAGAATGTCTGAAATGCCTGCATACATTTTGATTGTGCTCTTGATAGAAATGAATAGCAACAGTAGAGCTGTATTCTCCTTGGGAACTCAGAGCTCCCACATGTGTGTTTGTGTGTGTGCATGTGTGTGTGTATGTGTGTATCTACATGCATAAAGGTCTGAGAAAATAAAATGAACAAAGAGTTTTTGTGGGTTGCTCTGTCTTTCTGAACTCCCTCCCTAAAAGATGAGCTAAGGCGTGATATGACAAGACATGACAAGAGCAAGAGCCAGCCCATTGTGAATTCCTGACAAAGTGCTTCTGCATTATTATTTTCCTTTTGGATTCATGACCTTGCAACAGGGAAGGATTTGGGCATCAGAATTCTCCATAAAAAGACTGCTTCTGTCCTGTGATTGTCTCCAGGGCTAAAAGTACCTTGAGAAAGCTGATCTATTAGAACCCACCTTGAGTCTCCAAAGTCAGATAATTTTTAAAAAATTATCTGCTCTTGAGCTTTGTGGCTTTGTGTAGACTTTGCTTAACAATATTTGATTTTAATTTTTGCTCAGATCTAACCCTGATGTGTCTTATTTTTTGGAGTACCAGCTGGTAGGTTAATTTTTAAAGCTGTTTCTACAGCCCTCCAGGAGAAATGTTTAAGACTAGACTGATTGTTTCCTACTGTTCATCAGAGACAAGGGAAGGTCTGACAAATGGTGATGATAATTCCAGCATCTGAACAAAAGAATATAAATATTTTTGCTGGTAAACTTCTTTTAGTATCAATACCCACAGCATTCACCTTCTCCTTCTATGACTTGTTTTCCACTGTGCCTTATGATTTCTCTTTTTCTAAATAATTCTAATGATCAGAATTATTTCTTTTAGTCAGAATAAACTACTGACTAGTTTTTTTCACATATTTCAGTCTTATAACATTGAGATGAATATGGAAAAAAATCAGTCATCTGTCTGTGGATTTCCTATTTATCATGCCAAACACCCAGCTACATGGAGAAAGTTGAACACTGAGTGACTGTCACCTTCATCCTGGGTGTTTTCTTTGGAAACTTTAGTGGTTTTGTTGGCTTCCTGCCCCCTGTAAGAAACATCCTCTGGAGCTTCTTCTAATCAGGACATTTCTCTAGACACCCCAAACTCTCTGGCTTTGAACTTCCTTGCATGCTCTGGCTTCCCCAGATTGTGTCATGTCATCTTCCACTGAGATTCTCTATTACTCTGCAGCCCCTTCAGGCCGGCGTGGCTTCTCCTGTGGCTTCTCCTCCAGATCCCACTCCTTGGGCTGTTTCTCATACTTGCTGCACTGCACCTCTGTCGGTCTGACTTCTGCACCAGTGTGTCAACCTCACCAGAAGCTCGAGGGCCTTGCCTCACTGGGATAGCTATTTGCTTTTCTACTGACAGAGCTGTTGGGTAGATGGTATGATTTGGAAAAGACAGTTGTTTTTCTATGCAAGATCTGTCTCTGCTCTCCAGCGAGAGCTCTCCCTCCACAGAGTGAACAAGGGTCCAGGGCCCAGCCTCGGGACGGTGGTGGAGGGATAGTGATCCTGGAAGGGAGAGAAGCTCACTGCGATCAGCCTCCCTGCCCTCACCAACACCGGGAAAATGATGGGCCTGCCCCCTCCCACGACCACCATCAATATACACAGCGCTCACCTTCTCCTTCTGTGACTTCTTTTTCCCTGTGCCTTCTGATTTCTCTTTTTCAACAACTGTCCTGAAAAGCATTTTGATTAGGAGGGTATTAGTGCAATCGGTGACTGCGTGTGACTCTACCAGAGCAGGGTGGTTTCAATTCAGCTTCGCTGTACAGGAAATGTGCATCTCGAGTAAAAGGAAATGGTTACCTATCTCTCCAACTTGCTGATATATTCAGGATGTGGGATGTGAGGCTGAGGATTCGAAATCTCAAACTCCTCTCTGAACCAGCCTTGCTCTCCACTGTGACCACTGCCGTCTTAGGAGAGCAAAAGCCCCTGGGCGGCCTACCACCCCCTGCACACTCCCTTTGTCTAATTCACCATCCACATTGCAGATGAAATGTAAATTTAATCATATAATGTTCCTTCTTAAAACTGCTACATTTCTCAGAGCTTTCAGATAAAAATCTGAAGGGAAGGTTTTTAAGTTTTACTTCATCTAATGTCTGTCTACCTGCTTTATCTTCTGCCCCTCCCTGGTAGCTCATTTACTTAGAATAATGAGTCCTTTGTTTCCCTAAATTCACCCCTATTCTTTCTGGAATGTTCTATGTCATTCACCTCTATTCTTCCTGGAATGTTCTTTGTCCCCATACAATACAAACCATACACACACACACACACACACACACAGGGACACATGTGGTTTATCTTACTAATTCTTAATTGCTAAAAGGACGCCTCCAGGAATCCATTTCTTATCTGACAGTCTGATTCTAGGCTCACCCATTGTATTATTTGTTCATTTGTTTTTATGATCTTATGTAATCAGGGACCTGCTTCTCTATATCTCACACCAGGCTGTGCGTTTCTTGAGGGCAAAGGCCGCGTCTTAATGAACTTCATGTCCTCATGGCTGGGCAAGGTGTCTGGTGCATGGCAGGCATCACCTTTGGAATAAAATTTGGCAAGGTGGAGTTTTCCCTCAGCACTCCTCATTTTCGGGGTGAGGTGTGAAGCCCAGTCTGGGGCCCTAGTCACACTTAGCCAAGCGAACAGAAGAAGCCTTTGCAGACAGGGTGACAGTGGTGCTGTTATTGTAACAGTGAAAATAGATGCCTCTGTAGGATCCGATGAGGGGCTTAAAGGTCAAAGTCAACAGCTCCTTGCATCCCCTCTGGGCTCACTGTCTATATTTGACGATCTGATGGTAAGATTTTCTTTCTGGCATCTATATCTGCCTGTCCTTTTTACAGGTAAGGGTACTGACAAGAGGGTAAAAGAATCAACGTGCTGGCAGAGAGGAGGGTTCCGAGAATGAGGTTCCAGTGCGAATTTCCATTTTGCTAGATAGGATGCCGGGTGGTCAGGGAGAAAAGGGTGAGGGCCCGTACTGGTGTAGCAAAGCCGGTCAGTCTTTGTTTTTTGCCGTAAAAATAAAATAGCAGACCAAGTGTTTTATCATTAAAAATTAGAGATAGATCTAGAGACATAGAAGCATGAAACATGCTGAGGAATCTCAGTGGGAATGTGGGTGGGCAGGTGGGGAGAGATTAACGAAAGTACTTATATTCATATACGCATAACCCATGGACACAGACAATAAATAGTGTGGTGAAGATCTGGGGTAGGGGGTGGGTGCAGGGTAGAAGGGGTCAATGGGGGGGGGGAAGGGACATTTGAAATATTTTCAACAATAAAGATAAATTTTTAAAAAAATAAGAGATACCAAAAACTGATATTCAAATGTGGGCTTAAAATTTTAACTAGAGAAATTACTTCTGGGAAATGTAAGATAAACATGCTTAAATCATATCATGGTAATAGTTTTAAATAACATACTCAAATGAATTTTCTTTCACCTCCAGTTGTTTTTCAGAGGAAGTATTTCTAAATTTAAAGCAGTGGGTGTAATTGTTCATCTGATAAATGTGCAGTAAATATGCCTTTTTTTCTTTGTATTTCTGGACACTTTTAACATTCTTTATTGTGCTTACACTACTGTTTTCAGATGAACAATTGAACCCATTGCTATTATTTTAGAGGTGCTTCAGCTGAAAACATATCGAGCATTATTTGAATATGTATCTTACATATTGTTTAAAAACAAGCTTATTTTCTGTTTTCCAACTTTGTGAACACCCGGAATTATATAGACATTGCAGATTACACGTTTTTAAGGATGTGAGAAAGTTCACAGTATAAGTGAAAAATATCAGGATATGAACACAAAATTTAATAATGTTACAATATCAGATTTATGAATCTATTTGGAAGAAAATGTGATATGTTAACGGTGGTTATCTCAACCATGTGATTTCCTAAATTTATAAAGTTTTTTTTTTTTTAATTTATAAAGTTTTTAAAAGAAATATTTCTTAACCTTTTAATTGGGAAAAATATTTTTAATCTTTGTTATTTCCCTGGTGGTTTTCACAGAAATATAGACTAGAATAAATCCTTGAGTGCATCTGAGCACATTTTTGAGGGTGAGAGGGGTGCTTTGGTGTCGGGTGGTTTGCAGCACTCCTTTGGTTAGCAGTCTGAATTAATGATATTTTACTTAATCCTGCTTTTGAATGATTACTTTTGATCATAGTCAAGAGCTTTTATATCACAGTGTCAATTCCAAAACCTGTTTGATAATGTTTACTGACAATTACAGGCTTAGCTAAGAAGTAACAACAGGGAATAAAGCAGTCTTTGAATAAAGTTGGCTTCAAAATGAACAACAGTAGGGGACTGATTGGTTCAGTTTTATTTAACATTTTTAAGCCTGATCTTTGACATTTTCATTAGTGTGCAGAAATGGCACATGGATGCAATTCTCAGGTGGCTCACAGAAGAAAATGCTAAACATACCAGAAACAACTAAATAATTTAGTAAGGTCCCCCAATGTTTAAAAATGGAGATATACATGGAAAAAAATTAGGATGTGGCAAACTAGAAAGCTTGGCAATCTTTTTTCCCAAATTTTTAGCAGACGAAAATGTATTTATGAAAATCAACCATTCTGTTGTTGATTTTGCAGATTTATTAGGATTATGGCTTTGTTAAAACTGAGTATTTAGTGACATATCGGGGCAAGTTTTATTCTTGTTTTCTCAACTTGTTATCGGAAAGTTTTATACAAGTAGTAAGAAATATTCCAACACCTTACCCATCAATGACAAAAAAAAAAAACCTAAAAAGGAAAACAAGAATTAACCAGATAAACCATCCGAGTAATTGTATATGCTAAAACATTATACTGTATGAAGACTAGAAATAGCAGAGACTTTTTTTTTAACATATTTTTATTGATTTCATAGAGAGGAAAGGAGAGGGAGAGAGAGAGATAGAAACATCAATGATGAGAGTCATTGATTGTCTGCCTCCTGCACGCCCCTGACTGGGGATCGAGCCCGCAACCCAAGCATGTGCCCTGACCGGGAATCGAACCCAGATTGCCTGGATCCTAGGCAGTAGAGATTTTTTTACTGGGTTTTCATCAGGTTATATTCTTGCTGCTTTGACTGCCCCTGGCCTATCACTTTGATTCTCTAGTGAGAATGAGCACATCCCTAGGTTATGTGACAGTATTCAGGGAGTTGTAGCATAAAGTCACAGACCAAAGGTGTGGTATTTTCTAAAATATCACTTGCTAAGGTATTAACAATATCATAATGTTAATGGAGATATTAACATTATTGAGAACAATCTGTTGTTGACGCCAATGTTTAAGTGAGAAGTCGAGAACCCTCTCCGGTCACTGAAGCCTCTGTGAGAAAAGGAATTTGAAGTTCAAATAACAGAGCTATTACTAATATTAAGAATTAAATCTGTTCCTAAGATGAGAATGGCCTGTACAGAGCTCATTTCTTACTTCAATTATTCACTAATTTAGAGATCTTTATTGAGCCAAAACATTTCTAATTTATTATAGAAACTAAGTTTAATGACCTCCCATTATCCCTGGAACCTGGAGGTCTTTTTAAAAAATATATTTTATTTTATTATTTTATTCTGTTATTTTTTTCCATCACTATCCCAGCTATGCCCTTTCCCACCTCCACCCCCCACCTCCCCTTGCAGTCACTGCTATTGTCCATGTCCATGAATTCTCTCTCTCTCTTTTCTCTTTTGCTCAACCCCTCTCCCCCTCCTCCAATAGCCCCCTCCAAGCTGTCTGCCTGCTCCCTGTCTATGAGCCTGTCTCTATTTTGTTTGGTAGTGTTGCTAAGAATCTAACCACAACCCTTTCATTTAAAGATGAGGAGTTAAAGCTCAGAGATGCTGAATAACTTTCTAGATTCAAATTTTAGCTGAAAAATTTACTCTCCCTAGTAGACTTAGGTTACTCGACATCTCTGAGCTTTAAATCTTCATCTTTAAATGAAAGGATTACAATTGGACTCTTAGCAACAATACACCAAAGTACTAGCTATTGTTTTGTGTGGGTTTTTTTGATAACATGAAAGAAAAATCCTTACGATTCAAATAATTTGAATCACTGTCTGTAACTTTTATTAATCTCAAATTGTTTGTGTGTGTGTGCATATATGTGAAAGAAAAAAATTAAATGTGTATATGGAAAATGGCACAGTCATGATACAACGGCAAGAAAACGGATTTAAAGGTTAAAGGCCAAACGTCCCTGCAGCCATCAGTCGTCCATACTGCAAGATTGAAAAGACAAACAGGTTAGGGAAGTTCATCAACTGAGAAATTGAAACACAGTTCAAATCTGGTGAAATGCTGTCTCTAAATTTCAGAAACACATCAGCTGGAACACTCTATTCAATATCAGAGAAATTATGCATGATTGTGCACTGCTATTATAGATTGGTGGCGTATTCTGGTAGAGTTCTGAAAAGGCAGAAAGCGAAAATACTGATAATACAATGTGGAGTCATCATTTAAACAAATCAGATATTTTCTTGTGTTAACGTTTATAAATTAAGATAATGCTGTTGCCTGACTGAAATTTTGTTCAATTTATTTGAAAACTCAATAATGTATAGTCAGCATTTTGTACCAAAGGGATAATTGGCTTAAGGGGCAATCCTATCAACTTTTAATTAATTCTTTGGGAGTCTTGAAACAGAAGAGAGAGCATCAAATAATGCTACAAATGGGTTCTATGACCCTCATTTCATTCAAAGCCACGCTTCCAAAGGAAATCTATATATGCAATACTTCTAAACTTTAACTAAAAATAGTTTTAATGACCAAAAATTCTCAAAGTTGAAATAGAAAAAGAAATCTGTCTATTCCTTGTCATTGAACTGCTTTGAGAAGAAACTCTCAAAAATCAAAATGAATTAAGCAAGCTTCAATTCCCAAGAGAGCTCATGAAAGGGATACAGAACTAGGATCTCAAATTCTCTTAAGAGTGAGTAATGAAGGAATATTTAACCCAAGTTCCTAATGCATCCATCTTCTTCAAGGAAATAGTAGAGACTTTCTCTCAAAAAGCAGTGCTCATACATTCACACAACTATGCCCCACCAGAGTTAATGTCACTTAGTGGACAATTTAAAAAATGCAAACCATTTATGGCATCTCAAATTGAAATAGTCGATTTGGCTTGTTTCACTTAGCATAATACTCCCCAGGTCCATACATGCTGTCCCAAAGGGTATGAGACCCTTCTCAGAGGGAAGGTGGGGGTGGGGGGGAGTGAGGAGAGATTAATTAAAAAATTTATATGCATATATGCATAACCCATGGATGCAGACAATAGTGTGGAGAAGGCCTGGGGGGGGAGCGGATGTCTGGTGGAGGGAATCGAGGGGGGCAGGAAGAGGACATTTGTAATACTTTCAACAATAAAGGTAAATTTTAAAAAAAGATATATTCAGTTTGGGAGAGGATATGGCCTCGCAGCACATAAACTGAAGATTGAATAAAGTCAGACACATACCCCCACACACATGATCCTCAGAATCGACTTTTTTTCCTAAGGAATTTTAATGTAGGATTTTGACACGTGAAGAGGATTTCTTTCGCATGAAAGACTACTCATGCATACTGTTTCTTGGAAATCTGGTTGTGGCTTGGGCGTGCTGTGTCTGTACCAGCTGTATTGTTTTCAGTACCCTCACTGTCCTCCATCCTCTTGGACGGCCTACAAAAAACAGAAGGTGAGAGGAAAGAATACCCCAGTGAAGCTGGGCTCAGGCAGGCCCAACACAAGTCAGGTATGAATTTAAAGCACTTTGACATAAGGTGTTTGTGTGAGCAGAGAGAAGAGAAGGGTCAGGTGGCTGGTCTGCATTGCTTATATCTCTTCCTGGTACAGAAATGCACTCTGCTCCACAAATAGATTTAGTGGCTTTGGTCTGAATATCATGACTTATTTGGTCAGATTAGCAGTTGTTAGAAAACTGCTTTAGAAAGTGAGAAAAACATACAGAATATGAAGTGATTTCATCGCACCATGGGAGTTGGGGAGTGGTGAGAAGATCAGGGTGTCTTCTTGGGAACTTATATAACAGAAGGCATTCAAACATCTGGGGAACATCATGAAGTCATCAGACACCTGGTGTGGGAATAGGACGCTATTCTGAGACCATCTGTTTCCATAGCTGGCCATGAATCACTCATGTCTGTCTACCTGGTTCGGCACCAGAATTCCTGCTACTAAAAAATGCTTTAACTTGGTTCTTTTTCCAAAAAATAATGCATTCATAATGGCCAAAAATGTAAAGCAAACAATTTGGAACAGAAGTGTTCATTAGGAGATGAGAACGGCTTCACCTTTTGTTTCCCTTTTACCTCCAAATTTTCACTTCTGCAGTACCAAGGGGTAATTTCAGAACAGATCCCTGACTTCCTGTGAAAGCATCAGCTTTCCTTCCGCATTATCTGAAGCAGTAGATAAATAGATAATGTAATATATGTTAAGTTGGGTAATAGAGGAAGCTCTAGAAAAAGGGGATAGTAAGTGGAATATTTGGGGCTAAGAATAAAATAAAGCCAAGTTCTCAATTTAAGAAGATTGATTGGACATTAAAATATTTATTAGAGGCAAACAATATTGAAATTTTCATTACATATCAAAGGGGAAACTGCACTGCTTACTTGAATTTTAGCTTACATAAGTTAAATGCGAAATTACAGTAGTGCCTTATAGTACAGACAATACAAAAGTAATTGCATTCTAGGCATAATGAAAGTTGAAGAAAAAGTTTGATTTTTCCCTCACCTCAATCTCATTAACAACTACTATTGTCCCCATAAAGTTTTCTTCAATTTTCTTCTTTAGTTTTTATTAACTTCTGTTCCAAAATGAGAACTATCTGTTTTGCTTCTACTGATCCATGAAAAACTATTCTTTTTCTAGACAAAAATGCTACTTAAACTACTCTATCGGCATTTTTCAAGCTAATTTTTAGGTTCTTGTTGAGCCTCTTAGTAAAAAAGACCTCCTGTGTTCTTCTTAAGCAAAGAGATACAATTAATTTCCCTGAGAACTATTTTTTCTGGTCTTGTAATCTGAAGTATGTGTTTTTTGTTTTTGTTTTATTTGATTTCCTTTTACCTGCACCTCTTTCCTTAGAGTTTGGAGCTATGCCTCTGCCTTTAGATGTTTTCTTTTTTTTTATCAGCTTTTTGGAGGTATAATTGATGCAAAAAATTATATTTATTATTTAAGCTGTACACACTGGTGTTTTGATATATGTGTATACTGTGAAAGGGTCAGCAAATCAAGATGATTAACATATCCATTGCCTCGAGTAGTTATCACTTTTCCTCTTTTTAAATAGACATTTTCTTTTGATCATACGCAACTCTAGGAAAGGTGCAAAGAGGAAGAAAAACTAGAAAATGTGACTGAGAGTAAGTGGACCAAGAGAAAGAAAACACAGGGAACACCCGGCAGTCACTGGGGGTGCAAGTTTCCCTGCGGGCAGGGCCAGCGCCCCTGAGGCAGCAGCTCTGTGCAGTCCTCAGGCTGCCCGGGGGCTTGCAGGAAGCTGCGTGAGCGGGGATGGAAACCCACGTTGAGCACACCCCTTGGAAAAGACTTGGAGAAAAAAATTCAAGGTGGAACTGCAGCTTAACGTGACACTGGATTTTTGATGAAAGGTAATAGACAACAGCCAAGTTCCGAGTGTGTTTGCTTCCCTGGACTGGGCCTCTGACATTCTTTTTTGTAACTTTTTTTCTTTTAAATCCTATATACTGATCAATTATCTTCTATGAGATTTTTTTCATTCAGACACTTTACATTTCTATATATTTGCATATATAATTTGATATAAATGTATCCACTTCATAATGTTTAGCCTGGCTGGTTTGGCTCAGTGGCTAGAGCGTCGGCCCTCGGCCCGAGGGTCTCGGGTTTGATTCTGGTCGAGGGCAAGTACCTGGGTTGCAGGCTCGAACCCTGGCCCCGCAGGGGTGCATGTGTCCATCTCACATCCATGTTTCTCTCTCTCTCTCTCCCTCTCTCCCTCCCACTCTCTCTGAAAAGCAATGGAAAAATATCTTCGGGGAAAAAAATAAACTAAATAACATATCAGTGTTGATTTTGGTAGCCTATCCTTTTACAAATCCATTCCTGCTTTGGCGGTCAGCCCCTTTCCATTCCTACCTTCTTTCCCACATCGAGACCCTGTCACATAGCCATGCTGACAGACTGGCTGACGCTGCATTTCTCCCACGCTCACGTGATCCAACACACAGGGGTACAGGCCCAACACCATTTGGGGGTCAGTCTTATTTTGAAAAGGAATGATACAGTCATGTATTTCTGCCCCTTTCTCCCACTCAGCCTTAGTGGAAATTCTTCCAAATCAGCAAGTAAAGCTTTGACTCGTTTTTGTTAGTTTGTTAGCTTGTTTCTGTCAGCATAAAGTTCCATAACATCAAGGTACAGAAATTTACCCCAACTTTTCCCTCATGACCAGTCATCTTTTTTCTCTTTCTGCATTTTGTGCTTATCAACAGCGCTGCAGTAAGCACTGCCCTGGCGTACACACTCAGGCACACCCGTGCTTTCATTTCTCTAGGAGTGAAATTCGGGAGCAAGACTGGGATGTCTCATTTTAACAGCTATTATTAAATTGCTTTCCAAAGTGACTGCACTGATTTACATTTTCCTAGCAATGTGAAGACTATCACTTCCCCCACATTCTCATCAGCAAGAGATAGAATTATTTCTTTTTCCATTTTACCAGTGAGTGAGTAAAGTATTTATTTATATTGAGATTTCCTCTGTTTCTCCTATATATCACTTGACTGTAAGTATTATATTAAAGCAGTGAACAAAAGATACTCTGTGTTTTAATGCAGCTTATATTCTAGGAGGAAGACACAAATAACAGGTAAAAAAGCAAATATCTGTTAGATGCTGTTAACTGCTATAAAGGAAAAAATAGGCAAGTTAGGGAAATAGAGATTTGTAGCCATTCTATGAATCTCACGGTCATTTAATTTGTATATCATCAACTCTTAATGAACATGATATCTTTTCATACATTTATTGACATTTGGGTTTAGTCATTCATGGACTACTAAGGCCTTTATATTTTATAAATATTAATCTTATGTCATTACATTGTGAATTATTCCCCTAAGTTTATTTGTCTACTGACTTTATGATCTTCTTTCACAATTTTATGCTATCAAAAGCCTCTTTTAAAAAAAATAATAATAATTTTAAATAGTTTCTTTTCTTTTAAAGCTTTTGGTTTGTTGGTCTTATTTGAGCACACATTTTTCTACCATGAGATTGCAAAACTGGACCCTAGATTTTCTCCTAGTATCTCTAACAGATAATAAGTATTAAAAATTTTAAATCAAGATGATCTAGATGATCAGAAATAGAAAAATCAATGTTGGCTAAAAGTACTAAAATGTCTCATGAAGAAAGTGAAACCCAGTGCTAATTTTTGAAGAATGATAAGAACTTGAATGGGTAAAGAAGTCATAACATTTTTTTTAAAATTTGGAGTCATGCCTGAGAAGATGCAATGCATATATAGATCACTTATTAAGCTAGACAATTACATGATTACTACACATTTACAAATATATTTACTTCTTCATACCACACAAATAATTATGAATATAATAAAAGTACGCCATAGTTAAGCATTGATTATTTTGAGGTGCATTATTTTTCTAATTCTGATCAATAGAATCATTACACCCAGCTGCTTGATCTAGAATGTTCTCAACCTTACCTTCCTGAATTTGTTTTCTGTGTGTAGTTTAGATGATAATAGTGGTGTTTTACTCAAAATCTTCTCTGGACAAGTTAGACTGCAGTGCTACAGATTATGGAGAAATGTTTGCGTCTGTCATAAAATAAATCTGAAATATAAAGCTTTCCTGAAATCAGGAAATAAAATTTTCTTTTAAAAAAGGAAAATTTAAACTGCAAATTTCCTTTTCTTTTCCCTCTAAATTCTCGCTTTTTAAGTAGGGCTATTCTAAATATGACCAAGACTTTTTCCCCACCCATGTTTGTCTTTTCAGCTTGAGTAGATTCCAAAACGAATGCTCTTCATAGCAAAAGTGGTTTCATATCATTATCTTCCTAGAGGAAGAATAACAGGTGTATTTGGTCCGCAAATGGGTTTTCACAGTCACATAAAAGCCTAAATTTGCCTTCACAGTGCATTCTTTTTTCTGCTTCTCCCATGCAAAGTACGTGTCATAGCCCCTTATATTGCATGTCACTTTACAATTTCAAAGGATTTTTTATATTGTACCTGACCATATTTAGCTCTTTATAGATTAATAGGGCTACTGTCACTTTTTGAAATGAATTTCTAAATTTTATTTGCTTTTCATTTCTTTTAAATGCTGGGGCATAGGTAAAATATGGCTTTCAAGATCATGTAGCTAAATGGTATAGATACATACACACACACACACACGTATTTTAATTCTGTAGAATTAAGTTATTCAACCCTTAATGCATTTCTATAGTTATGAATTCCCAGGAAAGAATGCAAACTGGGGGCTTATTTGAGATAACTCTGTTTGTATAAACCTAAACCTCACTGAATTTTATTTTCTGCCTTATTGAATGCAATTTACTTCCTCTCCTATATATTTTTTCACATCATTACTCCTTTTCAAATTTAATCCATTAAGTGTTTTGTAGAAATTTCTTTCAGTGTAATAGCCTTGTGCATTCAGAATACAAATTGTATACCACACCCATTTTCCTTACCAACTGCTGTGCATTTGAGACTTGGAGATTGTTAGGAAAGCTAATTCCTATACAGAAAAGGAACTCCAAATTTTGACTTCTCTGATCCTACACAATTACATTATTAGACACAGATAGTTCTAAAAATAGTGCAAACATTTTGTCAAGGGCAGCATTAAGGTGACTTCTTCAAACCTCCTGAGTTCCAGTTTTAAAAGAAATAATTTGTAACTGCAACTTTAAATAGTGTCGTCTTGTGATCCCTGCCTGTATGTTAAGAGCTCCTTTCAGTTGCAGTCTCTGTTGGTCACCTGGGCACTCCCTCTCCTTTGTAAGGTTAGCATAGTTTCAACACTGATAATGGAGCCTTAATGGTTCTACTTCATTTTTTATTAGAAAATTATAATACATTTTTTGGTAAAATTTTATATTGATTCAATGCTATTGTAAGTTGGGTAAACCCAAAGTACAGTATATTTCACACTTTACTAACCTTGAGAAGATTAGCACAAATTAAGTTTCACATTAACCAGCCTAAAGCCATGAGCAGAAAAATAGGCTTGAGGGTATTTGGTTAATTGTGCTAAAAATATATTCATGCTACTTGTGTAGAGCTTAAATGCAGCAAAAGTATTTCTTTAAATAAAATGCTGTGAGTTTAATTTTTCTGCTTGCCCATTCATTTGTAGATGTGAAAAATATTGACTATTTTGATCTTTTGCAAATCTGGCAGGTTATTGCTCACCAAGCTCTTACCATTTTATTATTTTGTAAGTGTTGAGAGAGAAATATCTGGTAAAAATCATTTTTCTTTCTTTCTTTTATTATTCAAGTTCTTTGTTGATTTATTATTTTTTAACCATTCAGTATAGACACAGACACAAAAATAATGAAAAAAACATAATTAGACCAATAATATGTATGTGAATTATATAACTTACTTGTTAAAGACTTGAAGTGCAAAATCATTCCACTTTTATTTGTTCCATCTTTTAAATTTAATGATGAGAAGCAGACTATTGTTAATTGTTTGAATAGATGTGTATTTCTCTAAGGATTGCACTGAGAAGGTACATGGATTTCATGAGATTTTGCAAGGGATCAATGACTCAAAATATTCTAATATAAAAATGTTTTTTAGATGTTATAGCAGGTTGTAAAATGCTTGTGATTCTCAAGATTGGTCTGGAATAATTGCCAGCTCCTCATTAAGCTTATTAGGTGATTTTCTAAAATATCCTAAAATATTTATCAAGGAGGTACACTGAAGTTTTACTTCACTTTTTTCTTGCTTGAATTTTATCAGTGACAATGTTGAAAACAATATAAGCAGTAAAGACATTGAAAAGTTTTAAGCCTAAAAAATCAGCATAATCCATTATTCAATATCACTTTGAATTATATATAGCATTTTATTTTCTTGTTACTCACATTTGCTGATAGACTATTAGCCATGAAAATGAGCCCTCTTTATTATTTTGCTCCCTTTTGTTGGTTTAACAAGTTTGTGACATGAATGATGCTATCATTTTGCATACTCTATCTTGTATGTTCAATTTAGGATTTGAATTGTTAATACCTCCTGATTATTACAAACTCTAACTCATTGGATTCTATTTCTGATCTTGGAAATAGACAACCCATTCAGTAAAAGGAAAATCAGCGGTCCATTTGAATGCTAATTGCTACACAAGTCCTGTATACAGTATCAAAACTTAGCATAAACATGGTCATCAGGGGAGTCTGGAAAAACCATTAAAATGCTCCCCAGGAGACTGAGCTCATTAGAACTTACACTGATATCCAACAAAGAAGGAAAACAGTTGCTTAGCTGGACTGGTTCCTTTTTTGCATGTGCAAGCCATATACTTTCTAAGTGTCAGTCACGTATGTGTTCTCTATTCCAAGGAGAAAAGAGGTTTTAAAAAAAATGTATAGCTTTTTAAAGTTTTAAAGCTGAAGTTAGGACAAAGGATGCTTCAATGAAAAGAAGGAGTACTGTATGGAGTGAAGGCTGGTTAAGGTTGTATGAAATAGTTTTCTATCATATAAAAAGAAAACTACTATTCTACATTTTACACCAAAGAATTTTCTAAAAAACCAAAGGTGGTGGTTTTAAACAAAGCACTTCTTTTCATTACCTTGTATCTATTACATACTTAAATATAAATATTCATTTATCTGGATTGCTTCATGCAGTTTTAACCAAGAGTTGATTTAAACATTTGACTAATATTTCTGAAAGTTACTAAAGTCATTAAAAGTTTTAGCTGGTACATAAAGTAAAATCTTGATTCATGGGAAAGGAACAGGCATGACATTGGACAGATGCAGATACCAAGGCAACAATATCCATCAAGTCAAATTCTTCTTGACTTTCAGTTACACTTTATATTTTATTCAATGATAATTTAAAGTTATTTTTCAGTGTAATTTAATTAAATCTGTACCAGTTTATCCAGCATACAATCTATATTGTTATTATCAACCCCTTCAATCAATAGCTTTTAAACTTTGTGTGCACCAGATTATCTGGGATACTAGTGAAACTAAGATTCCTGGGGCCCAGTGCCCTGGGGATCTTTATGTTTAACAAGCATTCCAGGTAATCATGAGGCAGCTAGGACCACATTACTGCAAATAAATAGCACTAATTAAATGATGTTTTATCCATTTGTTTTTGATTAATTTAATTTATTGTGCCTCACTAGGAGATTTGGATGATAATCTATTATTGGAATTATATACCTTTTAAAAAACACAAAGAAAACAGAAAGAGAGGAATGTTTTCTAATGTTTATAACATTTTTTACTCAAATGACTGTATTGTCCCACTTTAACTAGATTTCACTTGGTTTAGTGTTGTTCTATAGATAATCTTTACTTGTCATATCACATAGCTTTAATTATATGTCATATCATATCATATCATATCATATCATCATATCATATCATATATATCATTTTATATACTATCAAGCTATTTTCAAACATGTCATTAAAGGAACATGATGGTTATTGTATAATAAAAATATATATTTAGACTTTGTTTCCAGTTCCTGGCATAGAACCCTTGCATTTTCTGAGTGAGAGGAGTATCTTTATTATTCATAAGAAACATCTTTTGCCCAGCCTACATGGTTCAGTGGTTGAGTATCAACCTATGACCCAGGAGATCGAGGTTCTGTTCCTGGTCAGGGCACACACCCGGGTTGTGGGCTCGATCCCTAGCAGGGGGGATGAAGGAGGCAGCAGATCAATGACTCTCTCTCATGGATGTTTCTGTCTCTCTCTCTCCCTCTCCCTTTCTCTCTCTGTAATCAATGAAAAATAATCTCGAAAGAAAGAGAGAGAAAGAGAGAGAGAGAGAGAGAGAGAGAGAGAGAGAGAGAGAGAGAGAGAGAAAGAAAGAAAGAAAGAAAGAAAGAAAGAAAGAAAGAAAGAAAGAAAGAAAGAAAGAAAGAAAGAAAGAAAGAAAGAAAGAAAGAAAGAAAGAAAGAAAGATCTTTTGATCACAGCTGAGTTTATGCTAATGAAGTGAAGACATAGGATGGGCACCTTAGAGAGCTCCAGGATGGGACTGGTTGGTAGAAAGAAAAAGCGATTAGAGGGTTGGGACTTTCAGCTCCAGCTACAGTCTTCTAAGAAAGGAAAGGTGCATGTAGGGGGATTACATTCTAAAAAATACTTTTGAATAATAAGTCTTTGTGTTGGAAAAATGCTGGGAGCATGACATGCCCAGAGAAGGCAGCAAGCTCCACACATGCCCACTCCACAGCAAGCCCTAGATATCTCTTCCATCTGACCATTCCTGAGTTATACCCCTTTATACTAAATCAGTAAATGTAAGTAAAGTGTTTCTTTACTTACAGTTCTGTGAGTCATTATAACAAATTCTCAAACCTGAAGTGGGGGTTGTGAGAACCCCCAGTTTATAGCCACTTGGTCAGAGTACAGATTACAACCTGGGATGAGTAATTAGCATATGAAGTGGGGAACAGTCTTGTGGGACTGAGCCTTTAATCTGTGTGCAGTGGTCACTGCATGAGCCTAGGGTGCATCTATTGTCTGATTCACAAGTGTTGGGGCATAATTTGGAGGACTGGTGAAGAGCAGCCAAGGGTATGTTTATAGGGAGAATAAAATAAAATGCCTAGAAAAAGAAAAACTCACCCTAGGGGAAAAGTGGGTCAAGAAGGGTAAGGCTGGTTGGAGAACTAGTGGCAAATATTGAACATCAAAGAGAGGAATGATCCTGAGCATGGTTTCTGTCCCAGAGATTATTACGTAGGTAGACCTCATTATGTCACACGCAAATCCTCAGGCTAGGGGGTGGAAACATAAACTAAAAAGTGGCAGTGAGAAGAGCTATGGCTCTGTCATTGCTGTAAGACATAGGCATTGGCACCCCAGGTGCTGATGGTGTTAGCAACACAGCTGGGGCATGACATTGGCAGTGACCACTGTTTAAATGCCAGTAACAATGTTGCAGCAACATTGTTGATCATGGCATTGGGGAAGTTGTAAACACTGGCAATGTCAGCGTGATGGCCGGGGTGCCTTTGGGGTCCTGCCCCTTGGAGGATGATATGGAACAGGAGGGAGAAGGAAAGGCCGAGGGTGATTTCCAGGTTTCTTTCTTTTATAAATGGTTGTGCAATTTTCTCAAACAGAGAACACCTTAGATAAAAAGCAAATCAAAGCAGAATAAGATTTCATTTGGGGGCATATTGAACTTAAGCTGCTGTTTTATATATAAGTTGTAATTGAGCATATGTGTGTGATGTTCAGAAAGAGGGATCATATTCCTTTTTTGAGGAGTCATCAATAACTGAAGATATGAGGAGTGGTTGAAATAATCCAGGAAGAAAGTGTATAATTCTAAAAAAAAAAAAAAGAAAGAAATGTTTAGAACAGAAAGTTACAGGGAAATAATATTTAATATCTCTCTTCCTGGATAAAGTAAATCTGGGCTGCACTGGAAGGATGAAACTTCCTAAGAAGATTGAGGGCAAATCATAAAGGCCAATCCAGACAAAAGACATAGCATGTGAAAAATGCAGAGATTAGTGACCTGTGGTGATGCATTTAAAACAAACCAAAGGAAGTGTATTGTGAGAGAGTGAAGCTCAGTGTTGCTGGTAATGGGAGATAGATGACTGACGCAGCAGGGCACGGAGCAAGAGACGTAGGTGGAGACCTGATCACAAGATGCTTATACAGATGCTCAAGAACATTCGGAAAAGGAGGCCATTATAAAGGTTTTAAGTAGGGAATGGATATAATCAGATTTGTGTACTAAAATGATGACATTGAAAAGCTTTCGGCTAGGTAGGGGAGCAGTTAGGAGGCTACTTCAATAGCTCTGGAAAACCCTGACGATGGTCTACTGTGTAAGTGGCGGTGTGATCAGTAGGGGAGAATGCAGAGCTCAAAAGAAAAAAGTGGCTCTGTTACCCATCATGCCTTTATTTAGACACCTGGTGTTTTCTTCATCGTGAACTTTTAAAAATATATATTTTTAATTTTAAGCATTTGCGGTAAGTATGATTTATCTTTAGGAAAAGGGAAAGAAAAGAGTGACTGAGGATCCTCTAGTTCCTGGCTGAGAAGGACAGCAGAGTGGATTGCCCTAAATAGGATCCAGGAGGGAGCAGGTGGGATGTGCTGACCGTGTGAATGGGAAGTGACGCTCCTCAGATATCAGTGGGCTTGAAGTGTGCTTCCTTGAGAAAACTTAAACTGTCAGAGCCGTATGGGTTGCTTAGGGCAAAGGTGTGTGTAAAGGAGGACTGCAAGCCCCTTAAAGGTGATTTCATTACACAGCACATACACCAGATTCAAATTAGATTATGCAAAAAGAATTTTATGGAGTTTTCTTAACAGATTCAGAGATGGGAATAAGCCTGGACCAGAGGGAAAACTGATAACTGAAAACAGTGACTCAGCCATCAGCAGGGCTGTTTATCTCTATTTGGTATTCTTCAGCTATCCCTCTATGCATATCTATTCTTTCTCTCTCTCCACCTCCCCCTTTTTCATTTTCTCTCCATTCTGTTAATCCATGTGAGAATGAAAATTTTAGACTTTCATGCTCTGTCCCAGTTCTAAAAATTCCGGAAAAAGTTCTGATTGGCCCGGTCTCACTTAGCCCTCCTTTGCAACATTTTCAGGCAGTAGGACAGAATCATATTCCAGAAAATGTCTAATCCATGCATAACAATGTGAGTCTTGGAAATGACATTTTTAGAAAAGTGTGCATGGACACTTGTGCTTAGAGTGAGGGTGGGAGAAAAATATTTAAGCAAAAAAAAGTCATGCAAAACATTCTATCAAGCAACAAAAGCATTATTTAATCAGATGTAGGGAAACAGATTTAAAAGGTTCAAGTCAAGAAGATTGAAAGGAAAAGTTCTAGAAGATAGCAGAAGAGTGAGATGAGAAAGCATTTTGAAGGCAAAAGAGAAGAGTGCTTCCCAAACTTGAGTGAAACAATAGATAATTGATAATAGATAATTGCCCTGTAGAGCCAGATACACATTTGTAAGCTATCTAGACACATTGCAAAGTAGGGAGTTTGTGGTCATGGTGCAATAATAGCAAAAAAATAACATGAGATCAAACAAATGATCTCAATCGTATGTACTGTACCTTAATAATAATTTCTTGTTTCCTGATGTCACATTCTGGCTCCCAAAACTTAGAGTGTGTGTTTTGAAGCTCATAGCCTTTCTCTTCTTTATACCATCTACACACACACACACACACACACACACGCCGCATGTGCACGTGTAAATTACTGACTTGGGTCCAGACAACGATGCCTGGGGTGAGAGCTTTCAACAGCTGAGGCTACAAATTAAAAACTACTATATCCAACTGTCATGTTCTATTTCATGGTTTCTCAAGCTCAACACTATTAACTTTTCGGGCTTGATACTTGTTTTTGGAGGGAGGTTTTCCTATGCACTGTAGGATTTAGCAGCAACCCTGACCTTTACCTACTTGATGCCAGAAGCAACCCCAACACCAGTTGTGACAAATATGTCTTCAGACATTGTCATAGGTCCTGGGACAGGGTAAGTGGACAGTGGTGGAACAAAATTGTTCTGCTGAGAACCACTGCTCTGTTTAGATTCACTCTCTTTAGATGCTTCTCTTGCATCCTCCTTGGGGATATCTTTCCGCCGTGTTCTTTGTCTTTTCAAATGCCTATTGGTAAACTTCCCGGACTACTTCCTGTTCCAGGAGAGCACTCCCACTAGTCTATACTATATTTTCCTGGAAAGGCATAGGCCTAATAGTAGGATATTGGAAAAAATAACATGCTTTCATTAGATTGCTTCTTTCTTTGTGACTCTTTACTCCTTCCAACACCTGTTGTTTTGAGGATAAAATGAGTAACTTATGTCAATACATAGACTCTCCTTAGCAAATACTAAGCAACAAATTTTATCCACATAAATAGTTAAGACCCTCTGCGTGTCGAATGTAGGTGTATAGATAGATGTATAAGTATAGGGTGGCTACTTAATCTGTTCGGTGTAGACAAGAGTCCATAGGCCTCAATCCAGCTCATGTCCACCAGAAGTTTTATCAAAATTTTGGATCCAAAGTGTGGAAGTTTCATAAAAACTTTGGATCCAAAGCCTGAAACAATAAACTATGCCTAGTCTTTACCTTGAGGGTACACATGTCAAAAATTGTAGCAGTTTTAGGTATGTAGTAGGAGGGTAAAGACTCAAATAATGATGTGATATTTATTAATCAGCATACATGTCCCTTCTTCCTTCTTTCTTTCCCATCTCAGTGGGAAGGAACTCCCCTCCTCTGCTTGCCTTCTTTCTTCACATGCTGTTCCTCTTCTCACTCCTCATTCTCCAGGAGTCACTTTACAGTTGCTTTTCTTGATCGCAACACAAGCCCGTGTACCATCCTTTCCCCCTCAGCTTTCTGTGCTATTCATACAAGCATTTTTTAAATGAGAGTGAATAAAATTATTATAATTGTAGATTATAATTTTAAATTTGTATAAATAAAGAAAAACATCTATTTTTAAATCTATCTTTATTGATTTCAGAGAGAGGAAAGGAGAGGGAGAGAGAGAGACAGAAACATCAATGATGAGAGAGTCATTGATCGAGCCCACAACCTGGGCATGTGCCCTGACCGGGAATCGAACCCCGATCGCCTGGATCCTAGGTCGACGCTCAACTGCTGAGCCACTCCCGGCCGGGCTAGAACATTTTTTAATAATAACAAATAACTTGTTGCCCATCGCACCACCTAGTAGAACGTTCCATTATCAGACGACGCTACACTCTCCTCCACCCTCCACAATGACCAGGCTTTAGAAGGAAAATAATTATCTGCATATACGAACACCCTTTAAGTGCCAAGTGACTTACATATAAGTTAATTTATTTACTCTGCACAATAATCAGATGAGGTATACTTAATTATCTTCGTCTTTATTAGACGAAGGCTCTGCAGTCCAGAGCGCTTACGAAACCAACTCAAAATTCCGCTGCTTGCAAATGCTAGGTACGATTCAGGGTCAAGCTCAATCTCACTGCCAATGTCTGCTCACGTTCACCAGGCTATGCTGCACGTGACAAACAGCAAAAATGTATGACGAATTAGGAACTCTTTAATCCACATATGTGTGCGTATATAATTAACTTTCCTTTGTGTTGTGTGAAATAGTCACTAATTCTCAGGGAATATTTTGAAATCTTTAATATGGATGTGAATTACAGATAGCTTAAAATACTAGGTCATCCATCCTGAAAGTAAATGAGAACATTTTGCACAGATGCCTCATAGAATATTATTGTAAAAATAGGTAAGTGGCACATCCATAGGCATGCATGAAATTATATTGTCTATAAACATTAGCACACATATCACCTCCACATGAATATTTTCAATTCTCCCTTCTGCTGAGCCTTCTGGATGGGTGATTACCAAGTTGCATATCTTTAGATGCTTTAATATGATTTGTTATTTACCAGACTGAAAACCACCACTTTCCACAGGACAAAAGAGTACCCTGATACTAATGACTTCTCTGGCCAGTCTCTCCTGAGGTGAGTAAATTGAGGAGAAACAACATTTTGTCAGAAGTATATATTTGGATTCCTTACTCTCTTTAATTCATTACTCAGTTACAGTAAGGGAAAATATAGGTATCTCAATTGACATTTTACCCTCAGGGAAAATGATGACTTAGAAATTGTATATTTATAAATCTGTCAGTATTTATAAATAGTAAATGAAATCATCCATGGTAAGAAACAAAGTTCATTACAGCTAGTTCCTGGTAATGTACATTGGCATAAGGAAGACAATTCCAAATCCAGTTCAATGAATTTTTCTTCAGTATCATAGTAGGTGTACTTCATGAGATAAACAAGAAAAAGCTTCAGATCTTGCTTTTAATGTCATTGTAACCTGGTTGGAAAGAGATTCATTGTATATTACACAGCTAACATTACAAAGGGGAGAAAATACGTGCAACAGACTTGATTGCACAGAAGAGGAATGCTTAAATTCTCTTGGTGTGTTTTTGGTAAGTTTAAGGAGAAAGTTGCACTGGAACTCATTAGCTAATATCAAGTGGAGAGAGAGTATATAGCAATGGACAAGGCTTTTGTCTTATACGAATTTACATTGAAAAAAATTTGATTATAGAAATCTATACACAAAAAGTGTTAACAGAAAAAAAAATGTATCTATTACAAAAGAAACTAAAACAAATTTAAAACTCTGCTTAGTAAAAAAGGTTGTTTTAATATCTGAACAAAACAAACAAGAGGTGATTACCTAAATTAAAATTTTTGAGCTGCATTTGAAATGCAGAAAATAGTGGCAGGAAAGAACAGTCAACTAGAAATTTAAAAGACTTAGTATTAGTATTGCCTCCAGTACTTATGGAGAGTCTCCTGTCCTATACAGAATGATCAATAAGTATCTGAATGATTTTAAAAAATAAACTAAAAGAGAGTGTATGATGCTTAGTGATTAATTCATTTGATCTTTCAGTTCAGTTTCCATATCTATAAGCCAACATCAACAATTCCTTCCTTCGTGATTTTAGAGATAAAATAAAATTACAGATATAAGAGCTTATAAAACTGAAAAAAAAAGAGAAGTATATACCTGGAAGAAATATTGAAATCAGCCATGAGAGAAAACTGTGAGGCAGACAGCCTTCAAAGTCACCCCGACTGTGAGTAAGTATGCAGTGGGACATGACTGCCTTGTCATTGCTGAGGTCCCGCACCAGATGCCGTTGCACCTTCAGGTTTTGTATTATCAAACAAACCTACGTGTTGTGACCTTGCAATAGCTCTTGGAGCCACGCTGAGTTTTAAAACCTTAAATCAAGATCCTGCTAGGATGAGATGGTTCTTGCAAGAAAGATAACCTGCAGATAAGGTAAAATGAAATTTAGTTGGATCTTGAAATGACTTGGGATAACTACAGCAATGGAAATGTCAATCAAGGGCCCTCGAGTCAAGGCTAAATCCAAACTTGTGTTTGGCTCCTAAAACCGGATACCTTGGTTATTAATGCCTCTATTATATTTATACCTTTTTTGACATTAAATGTAAAAATGAAAACCAGAAGCCTGGAGTGAACATACATTAGGGGCCCAGTATATCAGTAATTTCATTTGAAGTAAGAAAAAAGAGTTGGTTCTAAACCCACAGCACTTGCACCTTGTAAATCAAGTCTGTACACTAAGGCATCTAATGACTTGTCTCTTTTGCTTTGTTTTTTTTTCTCTCTTGTTGAGCTGAATCTAGAGGCCAGGTGGTTCTGAGTAGTTTTGAAGAATCACTGAGGAGAAACAGCAAACACATTCTTGGTGGGGTCATATTTTCATATGGAAATATTATTTCTGACCATTAGAGTCTGATATATTCTATACTGATAAAAGTATCTAAAAAATGCATTATACCTCTTATTCAACCAACAGATATAACTTTGGCTTTTCTCTCCATGTGGGAGAAATAGGGAATTTTCTACTGTTATAATACTACACTGGTGAGAAGTAGTTTTGACATGTGTCATGGCCTTGACAAGAAATCTTACACTATAAATAGGACCTTCTAAAAAAAATTTGAGAGTCATATAACTCTGGATTATCTATTATTTTCTAAACTGGAAACATTAGCTTCTACTTTTTAGCAAAATATTTATCCATCACCCTTGCCCCAGAAGCTGCTAATTGTGTTCCATCACCCATTCTCTCCTCCCTTTTGGTAATAAAATCTCCTGAGTCATAAAGGGATACAGGGATGCCTAACACATGTTACTTTTCCTGGTCTCCTTTGCAGTTAGTTACGGCTGTAGGACCAAGTTCCAGTCACCGAGATGCAAGCAGCAGGGCTGTGTGCAGGCACCTGCCTTGGTTACATCCTTCGGAGAGGAAAGCGTTCACCTTCACCGCTTTCATTTTCAGACGTTTGAAGGCTGGGAC
The DNA here is from genome assembly GCF_054644295.1 of Miniopterus natalensis. Classification (NCBI taxonomy): domain Eukaryota; kingdom Metazoa; phylum Chordata; class Mammalia; order Chiroptera; family Miniopteridae; genus Miniopterus; species Miniopterus natalensis. Next base: position 14,834,218 of record NC_142086.1, on the reverse strand, counting down.
AGAAAAGTGACGCTGATCAACCAACTTGAACTCTGCAGACTAGTAAATATCAGGAGTACCCCTGAGAATGGCATATTGGGAATAGTCCTGAAACACCTTGTCAAATCGGATCTCTCACCTGCCTGAACCACCTGTCTATCCCAGAAGTATTAAGTGACAGAGATGCCTTGAGCCATATTCTGGGGGAGGGTGTGTGCGAAAGTCACATAAAATAACCTGAACTATTTTAAAGGGCCAATTTAGTGGCATTTAGTACACTCACAGTGCTGTGCAGCCGCTATCTCTACCTGGTTGCAAAACATTTTCATCGGCAACAACCGACCTGCTTTCTGCTCATCAGCACTTTGCCTGCCCATTCTGCGTATGTCATGCATGACCTTTAGCATGTGCATTCTTTCACGGGGCATAATGCGTCTGACGTTCGTCACATTGCGGTATGTGTCACTGCTGCATTGCTTTTTATGAGTCCGTTTGTGTGTGTGTATCTGGTATGCGGTGGTTTGAAGAAATATCAAATGCAGCCTTTTTGCTCATTCGGTACAAATTTAGAATGTTAGCTATGCCCTGCGTTGAATATAGCAAGTGGTAGGCCTGCCTCTGCAGGAGCAGTCAGGCGGCTTCGCAGGAGGGCGCCAGCTCTGTGGAAACACGGGGATTCGCCGTGAGAAACTCTAACAGGAAAGAGGCATCCTTGCTTTGGGGTTCCCAAGCAACTTTTGTTGTTGTTGTTGTTGCATTCAGGTCAAAGCAACAGTGAGGGGTGTTTTGGCCTAAGATTAATAGCACTCCAGACTGGCTATTCCTTTTTAATCTTAATTTGAGGTTGCATAAGGGTTCTCTCTCTCTGTCTGTAAAAATTGTTTTGTCAGAAGACGATGCCTGGATCTCCTTCCTGCCTGAAGACCCCTCAACAGTTGATTTCCTTTCTCCCCGCTAGCAATTGAAAAGATAATTACATTACAGCTTCTTGACTAACCAATGAGTAAGAGGCCAAGGCCATTCTGAGTGTTATTTCTTTCTCTAAAAATTATAGAACAGGCCCAAATACATACAGTTTTTATAAAAGTTATAAATGGACCCAAACAACAACAACAAAACTATCAGAATTGCCAGGATCAAGAACTATAGATCTGAATATAATATATAGCTGAATGTTATGTCATTATCAAACCATCAGCTTTGAAGTTTCACTCCTTAGCTGCATTCCAAGGTCCAGGAGCTGCGTCCTTGCCAACTAAAAGGCAATGGAATAAAAAAGTGAGTGTCGAAGAGACCTACCAGTCTGTCAAAACCAACAAAATTAAGTAAGAGTATGGACTCTAAAGTCACTAACTGGCTGGATTTGAACTTCAGCTCTGCCACTAATTAGCACACAATCTTGGACAAATTATTAAAATGCTCAGGGCCTCATCTTCCTTGTCTGTAAATGGGAACAGTAGCATGTGTACCTAATAGGGTGGAAGTAAGGATGAAATGAGTCTATCCACATACACGGAGTGTGAATAGCCCCGCACGTGATTCTACTGGACAGTGTCCGCTGCTGTTCATGGCTAGTCACTGATCTCAAGCCCTTTTAAGAAGCTCTCTCACACACACATGCGAAAAAGAATCTCCCACATCTTTAGCTCCTATTCACAGAAAAACTTATTGAAAGAGTAATCGACTAGACAGGGTCCCTGTCCTCATGAAGCTTAATTCCAGGTAAGAAAAAAAATACATATAAGCAAAATAATGCCACCTTTGATTAGTTCTGTGACGCTTTAGATTGTATAGTGAAGAATGGATAATTTTGTGACAACTAAGGGAGATGAGATCCAGAGCTGCAGTGGAAACTCTGGCCTTTCATAGAAAGAAAGTTCCTCTGTCGGAACCACAGTGAGGAAAGAGAAGGGAGCTAATATAGGTGGATTTGTTGCTTTGATTACAGAAAAGTAAACGATTCCATATTAAAGGCCGCCATGTCCAACGCAGAATTAAAGGTCAATGACTATATAGAGCAGCGTGTGAGCTGGGAAAGAAAAAGGGTCCTTTTTTAGCCTTTGGCAAATATCCACATACTTTCTTCTACTCAAAGTGGGTCACTTCCATTCTGTGTATCAGAATTTCATATCTAAATTTTCATCCCATTTAATGCTGAGCACATTTTGGCAAACAAAAAAGGAAGTGCAATCACAAGAGCCGCTAATCACATTCTTGTTGCTCAGATTTAACAACCATTAAACTGCTTGGCATTGTGCTATGGAGAGAGATGGGTGGTCTTTGATGGATGTTTATACCCATACAAGTAACTCAGTTGTGACTGTCCAAAACTGAAAGCTTTTTCAAGGCTTTGTACATTTATACAAAAGTGCAGCCTTTGTTTGCTGGGAGTTAATAGCTTTTTCAAACATGTAACCAAGATGGTTTTTGAATAGAAGGTGACCCTTGAAACTAAGTCACCTTGCTCGGCATATCAAGAGGGAAATAACTAATTATGTGTGGGCACGATAGAACAACTGTTGTTATTTTGTGCACTGGAAATATAATGCACTAGGGACATAATACTCCTTGATTGAAATTTGGATAATGATAACCACTTCCTTTTCTGATTATTTCCAAAGATACAACTTTTTTTTCCCCAGCATAAACCCAGGTACTTGCCTACTGATACATAGTAAAAGATTATAATTATAATCTTATAATAATTGCCATAAAATGGAATTGGCATTTTCTAAGAGCATTAAAGAGCTATGCAGGGCTCTATGAAGATGCAGAGAAAAAAGTAACCTATTCCTTCTATATTACAATTATATTATCTCTTCACCATTCTATATGCTGTGGAACTTGTTTTGTAATGTAGCTTATTACTAGTAGCGCTATCATTATTTGCATTCTAGGTAAAGATGAGAAAAGCTCTGAAAAAATACTACATGCTTTCAGGGGTGGTAGTGTTCCTTGCTTTATCAAAATTGGACCTTCAATTAATATAAAATGTGTAAGATGAGTTTTTAAAATATTGCTTTCTAAACTTTTTTCCCTTCCACCTCTTTATTTAGAAAATGAATATTATAAAATTTATATATATATATATATAAATCAGGTTAAAAACTATGCACAGTAATCAGTTAGTGTGATCAATCATTATAATTACACTCACATACACTTTTTCAGTTCACAATTTTTATAACCCCTTCTGAAATAGGAAAATTCAGGGAAGATAAGAAACTAACCAAAATCATTTCACTGAAAAGGGTTTTTAGTACAGATTGCATAAATCTTAGTTCTATGTTTGGTTCATACTTTTTACAATTCTTATAAAATCAGATATTCCTGATTTTATGATTTTTACGTCAGATGATTCCTCTAATAAGATCCTATATTGTAAACTGATTTTTAAATGTTCGGTATATGTACAATTAAAAATAAAAATATAATTACAAAATGAGAAGAATTCTATTGCCAGTCAATTTGTACTGTTGCATATTTGTTTGCTCCCAGATAACAGGGCTTTAACATAAATGATGATAGAATTACACTTCAATCAAATTATAAAGCAAGACATTCCTAGGACCATGTTAAATAGTCATGTTGAAATTTTGCAGACATTGTCAGAATCTGTTACTCCCTCCTTTGCATGTGTCTTTTGTTTGATTTCTCTACCTTTGTTCTTACATCTTATATTACTTTGTGTATAACACTTACTCGGTAGATTTTAAGTTTCTTTGGGACCTAGACAGCAAGGAGCAAGCCCATCTAAACTCTAAATCAAATGGCTGAAATGAATTAGAGCTGGATGTGCTGCAACTGGCTTATGTTTTTTGCTCTTGGGGAGAAATAGGAGTCAGGACACCTAGACAATGTATAATTCATCCTATCCTTTCGGTCATTCAGCAAATATTTACAGAGTTCCTATTACATGCCAGGGACTGAGCCAGGTGCTTGATATATGGTAATGAACAAAAGAGACATGCCCTTTGCCCCATGAACCTCAGAGGGATACTCAGCCAATAAACAAGTACACCCACACCCACAAATCGTGCCTTGCAGCGAGCAAGACTTCTGTGAGATGAATTAATATAACAGTTTATGTTCAAGTGTTTGGTCTAGGAATGTAGTCTGGAATTTTACCAGGCACATGCCATCAGCTATGTGCTACAAACGTAACCCTTAACTCTCCCAGCCACATTTGAGTTCTCTTATTTTGTAGCATGTGAAAAAAATAGATATTTGGAAATGTCCGTAGCAGCTTAAGCAATAATCAACCAATAATATCATAGACATATTTTCCCCAATTCTACTCAAAATTTAGATATTTAAAATAGAATCAATGAAATAGTAAAATTAATAACTTAAAGGAAGCAAAACTGCTGATGGAGATCTCTCAAAAATGAGACCAATTTATCTTGGCTAAAATTTCAAGCAGCTAAATTGTTATTTGACTTGAAATTTAAAAACTTAATTTATTATTTGTTTATTTTTGTTATTTTTCCTTTATCTCACCTCTGCTCCTTCTTTGAAAATGAGTGTGATGGTTAATTTAAAAAATATATATATCTTTATTGATTTCAGAGAGAGGAAAGGAGGGGGAGAGAGAGAGAAACATCAACAATGAGAGAGTCATTGATCAGCTGCCTCCTGCACGCCCCTGACTGGGGATGGAGCCGGCAACCTGGGCCTGTGCCCTGACCGGGAATCAATTTGCGACCTCCTGGATCCTAGGTCAATGCTGAACCGCTGAGCCACGCCCGGCCAAGCGTGAAGGTTAATTTTATGTCAGCTGGACTAGGCTGTGAGATTTTGCCAAACATTATTTGGACAAAGATTATTCTAGGTGTATCTGTGAGGGTTTCCTGGATGAGATTAACCTTCGAATCAGTAGACTGAGTAGAGCATGTTGTGCTCCTAATGCCAGTGGCCTTCAGCCAATCAACTTAAGACTTGAATAAAACAAAAAGATCAATAAAGAGAGTTTCTGCCTTACTGCAGAGGGAAGATTGGTCTTTTCAGGCCTTTGGACTTGGATTGGAACTAAAATATTGGCTTTTATTAGTTCTTGACCCTTTTGGCTTTTGAACTGGAACTTATATCATGGGCTCTCCAAATGTGTACCAAATAGACTTAAGCAATCACACTGCCAACATTACCAACTGAGGAGAATGTCATGTGCAAAATATGAAGAGAATAAGAGAACTGAGCATTGCAGCTGGAAAGCGTGAGAAGCCTAACTGTTCCGGAAGGCAAACAAGGAATGAAGAACCTTTGAATTCCATATGTTTAGCCAAGAGTGCAAAACTCATTTGTTCATGGAAACATTTCAAAAATTAAAACATATTGACAGAAAACTACATATGGGATAATATGCGTGTTTTTATTACAGAAGATAGCAAAAAAAAGGTCATTGGAAAGAATTACTTACTCTGAGAAATAATAAATATTTTATATAAAATAAACTCTAAATATTCAAAATATTTTTGAAATATTAAAATACATAATATAAGCAGTTGCAACATATAGGCAATGTGATATATGACTATTAATAAGACATTGCTGCCCTGGCCTTCAGAGCAGAGATTTCATGCATAAAGTGATCTCCTATACAATTTCCTAAAATTTTCTACTCTAGAAAGCCATTTCCAAAAATCAATTACACTGTGATAATAGTAGTTTTCTAGCACATGTACGTTACATGTAAGAAGAAAAATATTGATATAATATTTTTTTATAAAACACATATTAATATATCACAAAACCAAATTACCAAGAAATCTACTAAGTACTACCATAGGCAATGAGAGACTTTAACCAGGGAGTAATATTATCAAACTATTATTTTAAAGAGTTCAATGCAATGACTGTTTAGAAAGGATAAAAGGGAGATGAGACAAACCTTGGGAGATTAGTTAGAAAACAGTTGGGAAAATTAAAAAAACAAACAGAATTAGCACCTTATTTGTTTGGTTGTGGCACTGAAAATAAAGCAAAGAAATAGATTATAGAGATTCTAACAAGTTAAAATAAATATGATTAAATAACCAATTGTATCTGGTAGTAAAAGCAAGGAACAAAGAAAAATTACCCCTAGGTTTTTGTTTTGGAAGATGGACTGTGTTGTGTTCCCATGTTTGTTTTTTATTTTTGTTGTTGTTGTTGCTGATAGTGGTATTTTGTTGTTTTTTAATGTATTTGTTTGTTTTTGGGGGGTTGAGTGGGGAAAGGAAGAAAAAGAAACACAATTAATTAAATAGTGTCTGAGAAACTTATGGTATGTCTGGGAAGTAGTGCTCTGTAAATGTTTATTAAACATATGAATTTTTTTTAGTGTCAACAGAGGGAACTGAGTTAGAGATATAGGTTGTGGAATATGAATGCTCAAATGGTAGCTGAAGCCATGAGGATAAGTGGTTGAGAATATAAAAAGTGATATACTTTGTATTTAATATGTGATGCCTGTTGTGTTTGGCAGTTTAAATGAAGACCTTCCCCCAAAGCATTTTGGTGGAGTGACGGCCTCAGAGCGCAGGTCGCAGCTGAGTGAGGAGTGGGTACGTGGAAGTGAGGAGGCAGTGACAAGAATGCTGACCTGCATTTCTCAAAATATTCTGCCAGGATCTCATGCTGAGGTTGTGATTTAGTCTGCTTGGCAGAGCAGTGGGAGTCATGTGTCTCACAGTGTCATTTATACTAGCGTCTTGTTATCAGTAGTGGTATAACTAATCTTAGCCAAAGCTCTAAGACTATTTTGGAGGGAAAAGGTATGACAGAGGTAATTTTTAAATGATTTACTTGTTTTTTTGTTTATTAAAAATATGTTAAATTACCTCTGTAAAATCTTTTACACTTTCCCCGATTCCAAAATGCTCTTATGAATAATAGAAAGAGGCCATGCAATAAGGATTATGTATGGGCTGTCTTGTGTCGTACCTGCAAAAAAAAATTAACAGCTATGTGAAACCTTAAGAAATGTAAGCTGAGGACAGGTGGATGGGAGGCCATTACAGGCAAACCTTCCTCTCCACTAGCAAGAGAAAGGAGGAGATAAGAATGAACATTTTTGCTGATAAGTAAAAACTTTGATTACAGAAAGTGAACAAATAAATGGCTTAATATATAAAATATATTTTCCATTCCTAAATTAATAAAATCAAAATCTGTAAAGAGTATTGAAAAGAATATATTTATTTAAAAATTTATGTAATAAATAAGAATGATTTGCATTTTAAATTTTTAAAAATAAGCGTTATTTTCAGTTAAAACTTTTAATTTTTAAAAACCTTAAATGTATCTCTTTAATAAGTCATATCAATGTATAATCCACTTACAAGATTCTATGCCAAAGTGTCTAAATGTGAGTTTTTATAACGGATGCTTTTTTGAAACAACTGAAATAAAGCTTTGGTCTTACTGGGAAGCACAGGGGTTGAGGACATTCCACCTATGAAAAGAAGCTGCAGGAAAAATAGCAGCAAAATGCTGGAATACTTTGAGGCCTCCTTAACAACTGTCCAGATTCCTTAGGCAGGGCACAGGCGACCTGTGGAAAAGAGGGGGAGTGAATAAACACTTCTATAACCCTCACTCTCCATTGGCTTGGCATATAGAAAGAATTTTTAGAGGAAGTAAATAAAAGAAGGGAGGGGAAAAAAGATAAAAGAGAACTGATGGGATTCAGAACAAGCTACACCAACACTGGGTGCCTTGGAGTATTGGGTGTGTAGCTAAAGGAATTTGCTTGGAAGCAGGAGCAGGAGGGACTCCTGACCTCTCCTGTCTCCCCTAAAGTAGGTTTTAAGATTCTTATGTAAGAGATGTCAACAAAAATCCCAGAAGACTTTTCTGAGAGGCAAAAGAGTTTTATTCATATATGGTTTGCAAACCAAGGAGATGTAGCCTTTGGCATAAATCAAAAATACGCTCCAACGAGAGAGAGTTGGGATAGAGTTTTTAAAGACAAAAACAACAGAGACCTGATCTTTAAGGGAGTTGGTTGATAAAGAAAGCAAAGCCACAAGTATATATTGTATATTTTCTTTTTTTAATCCTCACTGGAGAATATTTTTTCCATCACTTTTCAGAAAGAGTGGAAAGGAGAGAGACAGAGAAGGAAACATGGATGTGAAAGAGATACATCAATTGGTTGCCTCCCACAAATGCCCCGACATGGGCTGGGGATTGAGGCTGAAACTGAAGTACATGTCCTTGGCTGGAATAGGACCCGGGGCCCTCTAATCACTGAGCCAAACTGGCTAGGGCTATTGTACTTTTTTTTTTTTAATGGCTAGGGCAACGGGGCTTTCCAGTTTTAGTTAACTTAGGATCAGAAGATGGGATTAGGAGAGGTGGCCGATGGTTGTTGTCATAAGACATGGTCAGCAGAGGGGGGCAGGTCACAAGAACTGAGCCAACATCTCAGTTTTCCCAGGAACCTGCAAAATAAACAGCTAAACCAGGTTCTGCGGTTAAATGAACAATGCAGGGAACGCCGTTTATCACATAGACAGAGCCAGGGTTCAAACTGCCAAAGTGCTTAGTCACTCTGCTGTGGGTGGGATCAGGCCCTGCCCTGGGATCAGGAGAAATGCGTTTCAAAGATCCATGCGTGGGAGACTGTGATACGGTGATAAGGTGATTTATTTGTTACGGCTGCCCCTGGGCTTCCAATGTCCCCTCTCCCTCCATCCCACCATGGGAAAGTCCAACCTTGTCTTCATCAAGGCCAAAATAAAAGACAAGGTCCAGAGTTTCTGCTTCATATTAAAGCTTAATCCTGGGGAGCCCTTGCCATCTCCCTCTGGCCCCAGGTGGCCACGAGACCCACCTGGTCATGGGCTCCCGGGTGAGAGAAGGTGCCATTGAATGGGTGAGTGGGGGGGGGGTTGTTAGTCTCCTGGGGGTCTTTATTTCCTTATAAAGGCTTCTATACCACTTAAAACTTTGTATGAAATAAATTTGTATATTTTTTTCCTATTAATCTGTCTTTTGTCAGTATAATTCACAGGGGTCAAGTCAGAAAACCTAGAAGGGTGGAAGACAAAAGATATATTTTGCTTGCCCTAGAGAAAGAAAACAGAGCTAATAATCATTTTCTTAAAAAGAGCTTTGAAATAAAATAAATAAATAAAACAAACAAACTAAAAAACAGAATATGACACTCCAAAATATGCCTCTGTGGCATAAGGATTATTTGAGCTAAAGGCAATTGAAGAAAGCAGATGAAGGAAAAGCTCCAAAAACTTAGCCTCAGTTTTCCTTTTGTAAAGGAAATGTACACTAAAAAGGAAATTATCATTTGTAGAGATGTCTCCTGCCCCCGGCAGGAACAGGGTGGTTCTTAACGACTCTTATCAATGGAGGAGGCGGCCGGTCATTCTGCGCACCAAGCCCTGCTCAACAACCCTTGTTTCCCACCTTCTCAGTCCTCTCCTCCCGAAGCCCCAAATCCCTTCTCCCTTGTCTAGACTCTTTCTCACATTCTGACTCCCTTTGAAATGACACATAAAACTCCCAATTCTGGCCACCTCCTTCAGTCTGATTTCTTTGTGAACTCCTTATGTGTATCTCCAGAATTATTATTTTTTCCTCTTATTAATCTGGTTTTTGTCAGTTTAATTCACAGGACTCCCAGCCACTGGCCCTAGAAAGACAGGGGAAAAAAATTTTCCTCCTCTATAGAAACTGTTAAGGTGAGTCTGATTTATCATTATTTTCTGGTAATGTTATTATTGTGATACCATTGGAAATAACCTGGTTATTAGTTAACAGGAAAGGAGCTGCAGTTTAGGTGCATGCCCAGTAAAGTCTGGGTGACATAGGGAAGGTGTGTGCCTGTCAGTCGCACCTGGGAACAGGTCATTGGCCAAAGCAGGCAAAATCTGAGATACTTAAGCTCCTAAATAAAGGAGTTTTCTCCCTTGTGCGCTGGGCTCCTTGCTCTCTTTGTGCAGGGGGCCTGTTCCCCTGCCTTTGCCCACACGGCTCATGGCCATGGGGACCCAACACAAAGGACTAAAGGACTGTTACTAGCATGACGCTACATCAGACCCAGCTCCGCCAGGGAATGGACACTCTGGACACTGGCTTTGCTTCCAGCTCTGCTTAATCCCAGCTGCCTGTCTTCCAGGACTGGTTTAAAGGAAGTGGGACTTTGGAAACCGAGGGATGTAATTCCACACAAATAAAGCATCTACCACATCTCATCCTCCCGTGGGGGGCCTCCAGAAATGCTTATTCCAGTGGCACCCCAAGAACCCTACTCCCACTAGCATCGGAGAAAAGCCATCCATGTATTTCTCTGATAACAATGTTATTATACTGCTCCTTTTTATTCTCGCTTGTGGTGAATTATCTATATTTTTGTCTATTTAAGATATGTTTATCATGATCTTGTTAACCCTTTAGTGGTGAAATACTTATTTTCCAATACTATTAGGAAATTTTTCAAACCTCTGTGTCAAATATTTTAAATATGTTTTACTTTAAACAGGAAATGTGACCTATAAATACAATGTTAAACAGAAGATCAACTAAAACCATAAAAAGCCCCCTCTTTGGCATTGGTTTGGTGGCATTCTTAGCTTTTGATCCAATTGGTTTAGTCTAATAGATTCTTGACATGTTTTCATATTTATTTCTTTTCAGCAAAAGTTTTGTTGAACCAATTACTTCTTTTTCCTTCTTATACCCTGAAATATAACTATATAGGTGTTAGGCTGGCAGGAGACTTAATTGCCAGGTGCTGGTGTAGCTGTGGGCATAAAGGGGCCACATACTAAACCTGACAAGCTCAGGGGAGGCCTGCATGGCAGCCTTGCAAACTCAGAGACCTAAGATAACCACGGAGGACGCCTGAAATTAAAACTTTTTTTTTAGTTTTTTTTTTAACTAAAAGCAGTTCAGGGCAGATAGTCATGTCCTAGGGCAGTATTTTTTCCTAACAAAGGTCATCTTCACCTAAATGGAGCCTACTTTTTTTACTTTTTGGGTCTAGGATAACGAACCTGTTAAACATGCCTTTGCAATAACAAAGTAATTTCCCGTTTTTTTGGACCCTTCAAAGCACAGGCACTAGACGAGAGCAGAGGCCACAAATCCCCTCATTGTTATTGTTATCAAGTTAATTGTTGACTCTTAGCTACCCTGTACCCACCTATGTAAAAGAAGTGTCTGTCATTTTACTTTTTATCCAGTCTCAGAGGTTCTACACCTCAGCCCCCCACCCCCAACCCACTCCCACCGCCGCTTTGCTTACTCCTGCCCCCCTAATCTACTACCAGTGGCTTTCATGTAGCCCACTTATGTCTTCTTGCTTTATTGTAATGTATAAAATAAGGGGCAAAACTGCCATTTTCTGGAGCATTTTCTCAATCCGTTGAGGTTTTCCTTCCCTGTAATTGTCATTAGTTTGACTCAAATAAACTCATAAAATTCTCTACAGGTTTGAATGTTTCTTAAGTTGACATAGGGGAGGAAAAATAATTTTCCTTCTACCCTTCTGAGTTCTTGGCTGAGGCCCCAGTAATAAAAAACAGATTAACAAGAGAAAACAGAACTATATTAACATGTGAGTCTCAGGTATACATGGGAGATTCCTTGGGGGAGGAGCAAACTTTCCTCCACCCTCAAGGTTCTTCTGTCTGCTCTAATAATCAAACAGACATGAGACAGATTAGCAAGAGAAAATCACCAAATTTAGTACATACATATGTGTGGGAACCTTGCATACATGAGAGTCAGAGGCTCCCCAAGTACAAGAGCTTCAGAGATAGAAAAGGGGAAGTGAGATATAGAAGACATCCTGAGCTAGGGATGAGGTCATGTGCCTTGGGACTTCAAAGGGTCATTGAAAAATCGTAAGAAGAACAGATGTTTAGTAAGTAAGTGTGACTTGTCACGTAAGTGGGTCAAAAAGTTTATCTTTTATGGGTAAGGCCTCTAATTCAAATTATTCTGGGCAGTTAAGGGCGGGGGCAGAAGTTACTCCTGAGCCTGTGGCTAATGTTGCCTGTAGCTCCAAATGATGTGCACGCCACAGAGGCACATCTTGGGGTGACTAGTTCTGCACCCCCACAATACCCAAGGAAAATGAAAATTCTCCGATGAACCAATCTACCACCTTAAACATCACCTTCAGCTAAAGACAAAAGAAAGTTGGGGGTACATTTATGGGACGTTACCAAGAAAAGCACAGTAAATGAGAAAGATTTGTTATGCAGATTTAAGTGGGTGCCTTCTCCATTGATTAGAGGGTGTTTTTTTTTTTGTTTTTTTTTTTTTTTATGATTTAGTCATTCTTTTTTCCTTGGTACAGACAGAAAGATGCCCTTACCTATGAAGATCTTTTATATGTAAATTTCCCTTACAGAAGGGTGACTTCTACTCTGTTTTCAGATTCTCCTATGTCTGCAGTTTCTCAAAATATTCAGCTTGTTATAAAGAAACAATAGGCTCAAAAATGGAGTCACTTTTGTTCAACCTCACCAAGACTTAATACCTAACCTAATTGCAGTTTCAGCCTCTCTAGGAGTGGAATTTTAAACTAATCAGTCGGAAATTTCCTGATCAAAACTGGTAAGATAACCTGCTTGATAAGACTTTCTCTGCTGCCCTTCCCCCAGATAAAGGTGACCCTACCTGAAATGATCCTTTATTTTCTTTTGCTAATAACTTTCTTGTCCTGCCCAGTCTCTGCCTATGAAATCCTTCCATTTTCTACAAGTTCTCAGAGCATCTCTCTATTTTCTAGAAGGGATGCTGCCCGATTCATGAATCACTCAATAAAGCCAATTAGACCTTTAGATTTACGCAGTTGAATTTTTGTTCTTTAACAAGCTCAAAATAATCTTTACACCAGAGAGGTATATTTTGGAGTGGCATAGTCTGCTATTTATCATTAGTTTGGGAGGGGAAAAAAACCCGTTGGTAAAACATTCTTCTACTCTCTGGTCTCCCACACTTTGGGATGGGTAGAGGAGAGTAATGCTTGTTCATGCTATTTTTAATTAAGTTAAAAACAAACCCAAACACACCTCTTTAGAAAAAAATATAGTAAGTTGACAAGTTACAGCTGTTGTATGTACTAGTCAAATAGTACCAGAAGTAATCACAGCACATAATGTTTAGATAAGCTAACTAGGCACAAAGAAATTTCATAAAAGAGCCAAGTCAGCAGATAGAGTGGCTCAGAATTTGATGACTGCAAAGGCAGAGTTAGGAAACAATTTTGTCTTATAGCATTTGTTATTGCTGACTTACTGTAGTGTGTGAGTATATGTGTGTGAGTGCTTGTGTGTGCATAAGTTTGAGTGTGTAGTTTTAATTCTGGATGACAATGTACTATAATCAAATAACAAAACTAATTGTATATAATTCAGTTCTTTAGAGTTCATAGCTTAATAAGTTTTAAATAGTACAAGTATATGAATTTAGTTATGTTTAACATTGGGATGGAGAAAAACAATAGCAAACAAAATTAAGCTAAATATTTTTCCGCTTCAGAGACTGAAACTATTATGAGACCTGTGGGACAACCAGCAAAAGATTGAACAATTACTCTCTGTCATTGGAAGACCTGCATATACCTGGGTTAGAAGAGGTCAGGTTCCCGTAAGGAAGTCATTTGTCCACTTCCACAAGAACTGGTCTTCCAGCGAGTGATGGAAGTCCTTTGAAATTAAGCACAATTTCAATGAATTGGTGCAACTTGAAATCAATGCCTGAACATGAGCAATCAACGGTTCAAAGGCCTGGAGCAAGCCTGAAGCCATTCAGAAACCAAACCATTCAAGGAAGACAAAGAGAAAGGAAAATAAACTTTCTGTGGATAGCAAATGCACAGCTGAGAGTCTCATAGTTTTAAGGATTCTCTTTTATTAAAAGAAATAACCCCAAACTATTAAAGGATTTGGGGTAAATAGTCTGGCAGGAGCATTCATTCTTTCCCCAGAATGCTTGTGCCAACTCATATGCCCAAGTGGCCAGATGGGACTGGAAGCGGTTCCATGTGTTTAAATGGTAGCACTTGCAGGCACAAGCCAATGATTGGACTAATGGCTCTTGGCATGATGTCATCCAGCTGAATGGGTGTTCTTGTCCTGCTGTGAAAAGAAGTAAGACTTACCTTATTATTTCACTTGTTGGGGTGTCATCCCATGAATCCAACACAAGAGTTGTCTGTTCTCATCAACTGCCATATCCTAAATAAACAGCTAGTGTGTTACATAGAAGCCAAGTTACACTTACCTACATACATAATTGTTATTTTTTATCTTTCAAATTTAAAAATTATTTTATGATGCATTAAATAAGTTTCAATATTAATTTATGATTCATTAACACTAAAAATTTTACTGATACTGAATTCCAAATTGTCTTTCATAACATGAAATCACTTTCGAGAAAATAAACCAACTATTACATGCTACTGTAGAAATACCTCAAGTATTAGTAATTTTCACATCAATCCCTGAAAAAAAAAGTTGTGAGACTTTAAAAAACACTGACATTTTCAGATTATTGACAAATTTTTCACATAAAATACTTTTAACAATACAATCAGGAATTCACATAAAATGGTTGAGTCACTTTTTTTTTTTTTTTTCTTTTTTCTTTTATTCCACTAGCCTTTCAGAGGGCTATTGATTGAAAAAATAACTCCTATGCAAATATTGTGCCTATACACTCTTTTGATAATTAAGGAAAATGTAACACAAATTGATTCTTTGCCTAAGTTTCCAAACAATGTCACTAAGTATTGTTTAATATTAGAGTATCTGTCTTTTCACTTATGAGCATATTATCTGTAGGAGACCACATTCTAGTGACAGACTGTTAAATTATTTTTTCAGCTTGGTTTTCAGTAACAAATTCTAAAGAGTTAAGTAACTTTATAATTAGAGAGCCTCATTCTCAAGAAGATTGTTTTAACTAATTTCATCCACTTATTCTATTTTTGTGAATCTTCATACTTGGGGTTCATAACAAGTATAGACATTGTTAGTTGTTATAATGTTTCTTCTGGGTTTTGCTAGCACCAGGAAATCACCTACATTCTACAAAAACAGCTAGATACTTTTGACAAAGCTTTTGAACACTCCTGGTGCCTCACCTCATTTTTAATGGAATGTTTTTTTCTTTCCTGAAAATGATTAAGACTTAATTGTGCACAGCATCCTCACTGCCAAACATAGGCTTAGCATTTTGTGTAATTACAAGTGCATTAATGTACACAAAAAAATTATTGCTTATAAACATCACATGTGTAAAGCTCATACTTTGTGCTTTATTACATATCTGATAATCATATTACATATCTGATTACATAATTGCCATTCCAGCCAGCTCTGGAAAGCTTCAAAGATATTTCATAAGATCTAGTGGTTGCTTTCTCAAAAAAAGATAAAATCTCCCTTTTGCTTACCCTGTGTATGAAGGAAATGTCATTATAAAAACTTCATTAATATGTAAATTACAGCATTTTGATTAGCACTTGCAGACCCCTTTTGTTAAAAAAAGGAAGACGGAAGGAACTAACCAGATTGCAATAATTTACATAATAAAAACTCAGTGGTAGCAATGCCACCAAGTAGAGAACCTAAAGAAGGCTAGAATGTCTCCTTCCAACAGCTTAATGAAGCATTAGAATCACAAAGTACAAAAGGAGAGAAAATATTTTTCTTTCAGCTGACAAACTCTACTTTAGGGGAAAATTACAGGTACTACAGATTATATTAAGATGCTAGGAATGAACATGTAGCCAACAATGTCAACACATAGATATATTTTTTAATTTTTTCAATTCTATCAATGATCACTGTTGTGTAGGGAATTTCAACTTGATGTAAGAAATTTAAAAACACTAATTTTTGGTACTCTGTAACCAAGGGGCATTTTTATGATTAGGCCATTCATCTAAACAGAGAAAGTCAAAATAAAACCTGAAACAATATTCTGAATACTTTTGTTATAATAGGCAGTTAGATATTAACAAAAAGGAAGGGAGCAAATGGAACTAGACATCTGATTAAGCCAGATTAACTAGGAAAGGACAGTTTCACAGTCATTTCCTGCATCCGAGTACGTAGGAAAGATGCTTTTCAGTCACCCCAGGGAGTAACTGGCACCCTCTGCAGGATTAATGGGGTGAGGGAGAAGTCGGCCAAGGGAAATCCCGTTCACTGAGGCCCTGCAGTAGAAGCTAAAATAGGGACCACAAAAGGGGAGGAGATTGGCCTGGGAAAATCTGGGAGAAAGATGGGATAGGTTAAGGACAGAAAACCCCAGAAGGCCAGGAAAGGGATTGGATTGGGAGAGGGCACAAACCCAGTTCTGGGAAGAGCCAGGAAAGAGATTGGATCTTTTGAAAGAAAGACTGATCTTTTCCAAACCCAAGAAAATATATGGAGGCTCAGCATGGACATGGATGCACCCACTGCTATAGCCTGCCTGCCTGAGGGTGTACTGCCCCTTTTCACTCCAATAAATCTATCCATTATTGCTTAAAATCCTCCCAGGCGACCCCAGAGAAGAATCCTATTTCCAGCCCCCCTGGGGCAGACCCGCCCTGGTCCTGGACCTCTCCGGTAACACTTTGACAGAAAAGAACTGTTCTTGAAAATAATTAGGCAGCACTGTATATGGAAAAGAACTTGTTTTTCTCTCTCCACCTTGGGTTCATTGTTTGGGGCCCTGTAAATGAAGCTAAAGTCATATTAACAAGCAAAATACATTCAGAGGGAAGCAAAGTCTCTTAATATGAGCCTCTCAAATGCACATGGGAGTCCTCAGTGGTGAGGAACTCAGCGTGGGCTTATATCACAGCATCTTAACAAAAGGACAATGGATTTTTAAAGAAAACACAAGGCAAAGGGAAAGGACTTTGAGTTTCTAAGGGTTAAATAGTGGGAAGGCAAATATATGGGGAAACTAATGGGAGATAAGGGCCGCTCAGTAGTTTATTATACAGATTCCTCCAGTGCAGCGACGTTCACCATGCAGCACCTCACTGTTTGGCCATGGGCACCCGCCTCTTCTCCCTTAGATTGTCAAGGGGAAACAATGACAAGTCATCTGGTGTGAATGATCAAAATTATGCATCTTTTGTATCCGATTGGCAAAAAAAATATCTGTGAGTGTACCTTAGAATTTTAGTAATTAGTTTATGTGTCATGAGATGAAAAAGGTTGAAAATCGCTGCTCTAGTGCCATCTTTGGGCTGGTAA
Organism: Miniopterus natalensis; assembly: GCF_054644295.1. NCBI lineage: Eukaryota > Metazoa > Chordata > Mammalia > Chiroptera > Miniopteridae > Miniopterus > Miniopterus natalensis. The sequence continues at coordinate 14,817,026 of NC_142086.1, read as the reverse complement.
ACATCTAGAGTTACCTCCAATGGGTAACTTTTCTCCTACCTGCCAGGAGAGGAGGGGGAACACCTTCACAAATTAATACCGTCTTTTAGGCAAAGAGCTTCTTTTCTATCTGCTTCTTCTCAATTGCCTTCAGCTCAAGATAATCCTTATGCCAAAATGGCATTTGGGTGGGTGAGTGGCATGTGCTGCCATCCTACAGCACTAATGGAACTATTAAATAGATTTTTCAAATTATTGCTTCTCCCCCCGCTCCCGCCCCACTTATTTGTTAAATACATCTCCACATTTATTTGATGAACATCAAACAAAAATTCAAGATTATGGTACATGTAGAAATATGCTGCTATATAGAGGTATAAAAGAAAAAAAAATCATTTCAAATTTTTAAAAAATGATTTGTTCCAGGAGAAATTTGATAACAGAAACTGTGGACACTTTGAAAAACAGCGAGCTAGGCATGAGGATTTGTTAATGAGGCTGTCTTCTAGCTGAATCCAGCAATCAAGAACCATACTTGGAAAGAATAATTTGTTCAGAGGAGTCCAAGAATTGCCCTTAACCACTGAAAGTTACGTAGAAGGGAGGCAATTCTGGTCTCAACGCTTTATCTTTTTGTATTGTTCTTGTCTTTAGTGTCATAGCAATTAAGTTAGCACCAGAGAAACCTATTAATCATTTCTGTAACTGCTAAATTGCATAAGCATGTCGATTTGGAATCTGGGGCGAAAATAGAAGATTAATGAGCTGACCTTAGTTTGATGTGATAATCCAAGAACTAAATATCTGGTGCCTATCTTGTACTGCAGAGTTGATAATATAAATTTTACTCTTTCTGAATTCTACATTAATATCAAGTAGCAGATGAGGTGGGGAACTGATTCAGAAAGAGGGGAAGAAATAAAGATAAAGGGAACATTAAACCAAACAACATCCAATCAGAAGAGAAATGTATTTCAGGTATAGTCTAATATTAATGATGGCATAATGTGTTACAGGAATGTCAAATATTCTTTTCTTCTATATTCGCTGGGATTCTTAGTCTTTATTAGCTCTACTCAGATGCAGCTGGCAGAGTCCACAATCATCTTTAGCTGTTAACTCTCAAAAAAATGTTGATATTTCTTTCACACCCCTGGTCTCCCAGTGCTAATGACTGTGTCTGGCTTTGATGTATTTTACAGAGATAAAAACTCCAACCTCATAGGAAACTGTTCAAAATAAGAGGAAGAGAAAGAAAAAATTGATGGACAGAAGACAATAGACTGATTTATTATAGTTGGAATTATTGAGATTATTCTGAATGCATCTCTCCACAAATGTATAGAAATTTTTAAAAGTATATTGTTTTGAAGGAATTTTCTTTGATGCAATTGGACAGGGATTTTTTTTCCCTCTCAGCTGGTTTCTATGAAAGAAATTCTATTATAATATAACTAAAGTAAATATTGATGTAATATCTAAGAATAACAGCAACATCTTTTTATTTCCTTGAACCAAAGAGCTATTCTAGTTTATTGGAAAAATAGTTCATATGAAGTAGTGCACCCATGGGGAACTTAATATAGATTAAAAATTTTTTAAAAAGAAAACCTGCAGAAAGGTTTGTGGGTTAGTGAAACCCTCAGGCCATTTGCCAACATTTTTGACATCTTAGCTGTAACAAAACTTTGAGAAACGTTTTGTTCAGAGGAAATTTCTAGTAGCTTGGATGTTGAAAGAGTTCCTTGATATTTATATTTGTGGCAGAATTAATTGGATATGTATCTCTAGTCTAAACTTCAGCTTGCATATTTAAGCACAAGTCATGACATTTATGATGATTAAATACAGAATATTGAATATGTAAGAAACAGGGCTAACATTCTATTCTACATCTTTGCTCAAAAATTGTATATTCCTTTGGGAGGATTAAAAGACCAAGTTATGATTTTACATCTATCATGTGCAAAGTTCAAGCTACAGATTATTACATGCATGAAATATCAACTAGCAGTTTCCATTATAACACACCTAGTAGGTAATATCTAAAATCTGAATCCAGGTTTCTCTAACTCCAAAGTCTGTCATCTTAACTTCTACATCTATACTGTCCACCAGTAACACTCACAAGGGGCTGATGAAAGGAAAGAAAAGTGCCCCTTTCCTCTTCTCAGCCCCTGTTTCATTTTCAAGGTCTTAAACTTATGAAGCTGTTGAAGATGGAAGATTTTGTAATATCTTTGGAATTAATTTGTAATGGGCAGTTGTGTTCGTTTTTAGGTTAATTGATTGATTTAATAGCACAAATTGCTAGCAAGTGATTTTGTCACGACACTTATCTGCTCTGTAAAGTAATATCTCTCCAATGCAGGATAAAAAGCTATCACCAACAATTTCTTAAAGTTTACTTTCTACCCGTTATAGATTATAGAAAGGCACATACAACTTACAGTATAAAAAGTAGAGTACAATAGGAAAATGCATTAATAGAAGCATAAATAAATGACATGTGCTGATTTAATAAGCATTTTACCAGGAGACAGGAATAATTTCTGGAGGAGATTGTCTTTGAGAAGGGCCCTGAAGTCTGACTGTGCCAGTGGTAGGCGGGACAGAGGGAAGCATCATACCGAGGAGCAGTGATAGCAGGAGTGAGTAAGGCAGGAGAGTGTTTTGGTCATGAACGCTTTTTGGAATTCACTCGAAAATAGAGTTTGTGAAGATTAGTTTCTAGCAGGACAGTAATGAAAGAGAGCCAGGTGTAAGAATATTCAAGTAACTTTGTATGGGTGTATTGTTATAGGACGAGAGAAGTGTCAAAGTCTGCATCCAGAGTGTTATCCTAAACAAATTGCTCATCTAGAAAGCAAATAATTGGTGCCCACCTTAAAAAATAAATTCTATCTTATCATTTTAATGATGGTTAATTATTACAAAGATCATTGTACCAACACAGATATACACAGTGTATGCCTTCTATTTTGTGATTTCTCTGTTCTTAAAAGTAAGTACATATTTAGGATCTTAGAAAGTTCCAAAAGAGAAGGAAGAGGCTGTGCTCATTATGGGTTTATTATAACATGGCTCTATCATAAAAACAAGAAATACTTTGCAATTATTTTATTAGTGTATGTTAGTTTTCATATCTGGGATAATTATACTCAGATACTGAATAGAAAAAAACACACAAAACACTGCAGTATTCACATGAACGAAAAATATATATATAGTTATTTCTTTATTTTAAATAATGTCTATAGAAATGAAAAAAACAAAACCCAAAATCCCTGAGTATTAGCTTTAGGTATAGAAAGGTACATTCCTTCACTGAAATGTATAGTTGAACTATTCTGACCTGGGAAAGAAAATAATAAACTAGAGTAACATTGTGTTCAGAAAAATTGGAGTCAGCTAATCAATTTTCAGTAACTCTCTGATTTATACGTCTAATAACGTGACTGGCAATTTATAGTCCCTATCACTAAATCTCAAAACACAATTTGCTGCAGCCATAGCAATTTGTTTAGTGTAAATGGCCTTTAATCCCATTGATGATTGATTAATCTATAAATCACTAAAACAGCCACATAGGTCCAAGAAAAATTGCTCTAGCTTTCTTATTTTTAAAAGTTTTAAATTGTGTTATTACCAATAAAAAATACGTCAACTTTCCAAATATCCAAGATAAAAATGCTAATTAGTAAAATATAAAAATATGAAATAAACTCAGCAGAACACATAGGGTAGTTTGAGGGCTTAAGAATATTTGAAGAGAATTTAATTTATTTTACTTAAAAATTTAATAGAAATGTGTTCGGTTAGCTAGGCCATAAACAAATTCAGCTCACTTCTCTGTAAGGAAGTTTTGTTGTAATTTTGGTAGATATAATCATAACCTGCATGTCTTTTTCCTCATGAACAACTGTAAACCTACTTTTGCCCATGCTATATATTTAGTGACACCATGTAATGACAACTCGGTTTACTACATTTAGAGAGAGAAGGCAACTGCAAACACAATAGGACTAAAATGGAAAAGGAACACATTAGAATGACTTTTTATTTTCTGCCCTAGAAACGGAAAGCAGAAAGTCAGAGTGACACAATATATGGGATTTTCTCATGATTTTGATTAATGAGCTTGTTGGCCAACCCTGTTGTTAGAGAAATGGCTGTAATGACTTACATTCACCAACTTTATAGGCATTTGAAAAATCCCATGATCTTGTGAGTACCTTACTCAGGGTAATCTGCATACAATATTCCTTCCCCTTTTATACTCCGATATGGAACTGGATGAAGGGTGTTTCCAGCCTTACCCGACTTGAGAAAAAAGGACACATATTTTTGTGAAACATGACTTGCTCAGTTTTTGTCAGTTTCAGTGTTCAAAACCAATCGTTTGCCTTCATTGTTGTTTCTCCGCATTAAGGTGGCCTAAAGTTAACATTGGACTTTCAGTGGCGCTTAAAACCTGGCCAGTCTGGCTATCATACTTCCCTTGTGCTGAAAGCAAGTTGAAAAGAGATTGATTCAGTTGCTTCCTGTTGGAACATTTGAAAATACTCAGATGTCAAAGGAGAGAAACTGATTTTGATAGAGTCTGGGCTCAGCTTGCGTAGGCACAGATTTCAGGGTTGTATTTACTTCCATTCTAATCTTTCCAGGAGCAGGCTGCTAAGGCATCGTTCATGCATGTCGCAGGAAGGGATTTACTGGCTCCGTTGCTTTTTGTTGAAGCCTGAATGAAGTGACAGGAATCTTTTTTACTAGGGATTGTTCTTGGCATAGTAAAGGTAAGATATTCAGCTAAAATAAATACTCGTGAGAGTCATAAATGCCATTAAGAACTTGGATTCAAAAGAAATGTTGAAGTTTGACTTGAATAAGAAAAAAAAAGAGGACTTCATTGTTACCGTTGCTGAAGTTGGCAGATATAATTGTTTTCTCAGATACATTCTCTTTATTCTCTGTACGTTGCCAGTGCAAGAAAGGAAAGAGGAGGGAAAGGAAGGTTTTTGTCCATTTCTTGTCCCCACCATTCACCTCCTGACAAGAGGAAAATATCTAAAACCTAAACATCAGGCCATGGGCCCTGCTGGGGGCATAGAGAATCTGCAGAGCTTTAGAGACTTTCATCCCCTCTCCCCTCCCCTCCCCTCCCCTCCCCTCCCCTCCCCTCCCCTCCCCTCCCCTCCCCTCCCCTCCCCTCCCCTCCCCTCCCCTCCCCTCCCCTCCCCTCCCCTCTCTTCTTTTCCTTTGCTCTCTCCCTCATAGCCAGTTGGCAAAGAACATTTTACCATGTAATTATTCTCTGGTTTTTTGTCTTTTCATGTACTTTTAAAACAGAGAAACAAAATATTATTTTCTAGTAGGTGGTGACAGATTTTCAACAAGGTGATGAGCAAAGTGACAAGATGGAAAAGAGAAAAGTTTTGTTTTTTTTCCTTTTATTTTTTTGGCCTGCAGAACCAAGATGCTGGATCCTTTGTGAATATTTTAGGTTGGCTGGCAGAACATTATATCAAGGATGCCAAACCAGTGTAAAGACCTAGTCTATAACCTCTAATCTTACAAACATGAACTCTATTATTTCCCATTAAAATTAGGGGTTACCAATTGTAACAGATGTCCTTAATAGACACGTCTTTATTACTGGGGAACATTAGGTAAATGAAAATTGAACCTGTATTTTAGGTTGCAGTTCATAAAGATACAAAGCTCCATGGCTGGATCTGGCATTTTAAGCCTAAATTATAGAAGTCTATATATAATTTGCATTAATTGATGGATCAGCAATTTTTCTAAATGACTGTAAGTATGGAACAGTGGGAACTAAAAAACAATTGAATCCTTGATTTTCTAAGCAAACTACAATATTTGACATCCTCTAATTCATAGAGACTATATAATACATTTCAGTATCAAGGATAGTATAATTAACTGCTAGGAGAACAGGGCTGAGGGTGAAAATCTTCCAATAGACCTACCATGAAAGCAAGCTGATAGATGAATAACTTGCTATAAAAGAGCGTTATGACTATGTGTTATTGCAGGTGTCTGAATATTTTAAAATAGAAAGATTAAGATGATCTCTTGTGTAGGACAAGCTACAAACACACACACACACACACACACACAACGGAGAGAAATAAGAGACAGATGTTTTGCTAAAGTAGTTGGAACTAAATTTTATGTTACTATGAAATTGCTCCCACTGACATATTTAACAAAATTTAAATACATTAATATTCTATATTACCTGGATGAAATCTTGCATACCTCTATTGTCATATTAGAAGTTTTAATTTTACAATTTAGTTTTCCACTGCTTAACAAACTGCTTTCAAAAATAGTTGAGTGTAGAATTAACTTTATTATAGTATCTATGTATAGGCAGGTAGAACATTTAAAGACATGGAAAAGTGTTTAGTGCCTAGGAACAAAAAGAAATATTTTTGGGGGGGCGTGGTGGAGAAAGAAACTTTATTCAGCTCAGTTATGATACAGCTCATCTGCGAGGCAGCCCTGGGGCCAGGCGCCTCTCCCACTAGACAGCTCTGCTGTGTTGCTCACTGGTGTCTCTGCTCTGTGGCAGTCTGCTCTGGCCTGCAGTGGCCTGCTCAGCTCTGCTGCTGCTAGACATCTTTGGTATTTCAGCTGAGCCAGCGAAACTCACTCTTCAGTCTTTGGTGGAAAGGGCAAGTGTGCTCCAGAAGAAATGGTTTTTAAATACTTAGATTTTTTTTTTTTTATTATCTCACATTGATGGCTTTGTGAGGAAAATATGCAATATTTGTAACATTTTTTTCATTAGTAACAGTGTTCCTAGGATATTTAATAAAACAGGAAAGAGAGCATGTATAGATTAAAAATGTTTTGCCAGCTCTAGAAGTGGCAATGACAACTCTAGGTCAATCTGAAGAAAATATGTGGACTACATACAAGAGGAAATGCCTGACAGTAAAGCCACAGTAAGAATCACAGGGGGATTTCCAATCTAGCATGTTAAGAAGTTTGGAAGTTTTCACTTTGTTTGAACAAGTAAAAAGCTACACAAACCAAGAAAACAATTCTTGGATCCACCAGATAAGTGGTATCACAGAGCAAACCACTCTCCCCCAAATTGTATAGACAGGCAGATACAGAGATTCACAACTTTCCAGAGCAGAAACTTCTGTGAAAATCAGTGCCAGGTTGGGAAAACCTGAGCAGCATTTGATAAATTACAAAGGTTCAGTGTGGACAAGTCCAGAGATAAAAACTCTTCTCAACAAGGCCTGCACTCAAGAGAAATTATTTTACCAAAGCCTAAACTATTGGGGTTTTATCAGAGATTAACTGACCTGAGAAATGCAAATATCCAAAGCCCAGCCCACTGGAGCCATTTCTTATATCTTAGGATAACAGAAACTGAGAATAACATAGACAGAAGCTAACTAAGGACTAAGGCTTAATAGTGGGATTACAGAACACTTCCTCTGCAGCCACACTTAAATGTCTATTTACAGAAGTTCTTTTAACCCAGTATAACATGTCTGGCTATTAAAAAAGAAATTACAGAGCACATAAAAGGCAAAAAATACAGTTTGAAGAGACAGAGAAAGTATCAGAATCAGATTCAGATATGGCAAGGAGGTTAGAATTAATAGACCTGGAATTTATAACAACTGTCACTAATATGTTAAGGACTCTCATAGGTAAAATAGACAAACTACAAGAACAGATGGGCAAAATAAGCAGAAAAGAAGTCCCAAAAGAGAATAAAAAGTACTAGAGATAAAAAGAACAATGTGATAGAAATAAAGAATGTATTTGATGGAATCATAAGCACACTAGAAAAAGCCGAGGAAAGAATCTCTGAGCTTCAGGACATGTCAAAGATTCTAAAAGAAAAGCAAAGAGAAAAATAAGGCAGAAAAAAACAAAACACCCCACACAACAAAATATTCAAGAACTGTGGGACAACTAAAAATGTGAAACACGTACTGTGATGATAATTTTATGTGTCAACCTGGCTGGATCATGGAGTGCCTAGATATTTGGCTAAACATCATTTCTGGGTTTGTCTGTGTGTGTGTGTTTCTGAATGAGATTAGTAGTTGAATCAGTAGACTGTGTAAAGCATAAAGCCTTCTCCAATGTAGGTAGATAACCGCCAATCTTTTAAAAGACATGAATAAAACAAAATGGTAGACAAAGGGAAAATTTGCCTTTTGTGCCTGACTGCTTAATTAGGGACATGGGTCTCCTGCTGTCCTCAGAATGAGACTTGAACTGTCAGCTGCCCTGGCTCTCAAAACCTCCAGACTCAGACTGAACTACACCATTAGCTTCCTTGGGTCTCCAGTTTACATAGAGCAGATCATGGAACATGTCAGCCTCCATAATCATATGAGTCAATTCCTCATAATAAGTATTTTTCTATCTATCATCTATCTATCTGTCTATTCTGTTTTTCTGGGAAGCCCTGATTAATACATATGCATAATGGGAATACCAAAGGGAGAAGAAAAAGAGAAAAGAATGAAGGCAGTATTCAAAGCAAGAATTACAGAGAATTTCCCCAAATTAATGTCAGATGCGCACTAAACCACATATCCATGTGATTCAGAGAATACCAAGAGAGATAAATGCAAAAACAAACAAACAAACAAACTATTCCTAGGTATACCATATCAAACATTCAAAAAAGAATTAACATCTATTCTCTTTAAACTATTCCAGAAAATTCAAGAGGAGGGGAAACTCCCAAGCTCTTTTCATGAGGCCAGCATCATCCTAATCCCAAAACCAGATAAAGATGCTACAAAGAAAGAAAATTACAGGCCAATATCCCTGATGAACATAGATGCTAAAATCCTCACTGAAATACTAGCAAACTGGATCCAGCAATACATTAAAAAGATCATACACCACAGCCAAGTGAGATATATTCCAGGGATGCAAGGCTGGTACAACATCCGCAAATCAATAAATGTGATACACCACATAAACTGAAGGACAAATATCATATGATCATATCAATAAACACAGAAAAAGCATTTGAAAAAATTCATCAGCAATTTTTGATAAAAAGTTAGCAAAGTGGGAATAGAGGGAGCATATCTCAACATAATAAAGGCCATATATTATAGGCCTACAGCCAAAATCATACTCAATGGGCAAAAGCTAAAACCATTTCCATTACAAACAGGAACAAGACAGGGATGTCCACTCTCACCACTCTTATTCAACATAGTACTGGAAGTTCTTGCCACAGCCATCAGACAGGAAGAAAATATAAAAGGCATCCAAATGGGAAAGGAGGAAGTAAAACTGTCATTATTTGATATTGTACATAGAAAACCCTAAAGACCACCAAAGTAGTACTAGATTTGATAAGTGGATTTGGCAAGGTAGCAGAATACAAAATTAACATCTGGAAATTGATGGCATTTTTATACACCAACAATGAACTCTCAGAAAGAGAAGGTTAAAAAACAACACCATTTACCATTGCAACTAAAAAAATAAGATACTTAGGAGTAAACTTAACCAAGGATGTAAAAGACCTGTACTAGGAAAACTACAAGACACTGAAAAAAGAAATAGAGAAAGATATAAACAAGTGAAAGAATATACCATGTTCGTGGGTTGGAATAATTAATATCATTAAAATGTCCTTTCTACCCAAAGCAATCTATAGATTCAATGCAATTCCTATTAAAATACCTATAGCATATTTCACAGAAGTAGAAGAAATATTCCAAAAATTTATATGGAACCAAAAAAGACCCTGAATAGCCAAGGCAGTCTTGAGAAAGAACATAGTTGGAGGGATCATAATAACTGATATCAAGTTATACTACAAAGCCATTGTAATCAAAACAGCCTGGTATTGGCATAACAACAGACATAGAGATCAATGGAACAGAACAGAGACCCCAGAAATAGAGCCATGCCATCATGGTCAGTTAATATTTGACAAAGGAGGCAAGAGCATACAATAAAGATAGTCTCTTCAATAAATGGTGTTATGAAGACTGGACAGGCACATGCAAAAAAAATGAAATTAGATCACCAACTTATTCCATACGCAGAATAAATTCAAAATCGATAAAAGACTTAAATGTAAGTCAGGAAACCGTAAAAACCCTGGAAGGGAAGAAAACATAGGCAGTAAGGTCACAGGCATCTCATATAGTGGGATTTTCACTGATGCATCTCCTAGGGCAAGAGAAACAAAGAAAAAATAAGCAAATGGGACTACATCAAACTAAAAAGCTTCTGCACAGCAAAAGAAATCAACCTCAAAATACAAAGGAACCCCACTGTATGGAAGAACATATTTGCCAAGTTTGCATCTGATAAGGGGCTCATTTTCAAAGTGTACAAAAACTTATACAACTCAACAAGAGGAAGACAAACAATCCAATTAAAAATTGGGCAAAGGACCTGAATAGAAACTTCTCCAAAGAGGACATACAGATGGCCAAGAGAGATGATTAATCATCAGAGAGATATAAATTAAAACCACGATAAGATATCACTTCACACCTGTCAGAATGGCTCCATCAACAAGTCAACAAATGACAGGTGGTGGTGAGGGTGTGGAGAAAGGGGAACCCTAGTGCACTCCTGGTGGGAATGCAGACTGGTGCAGCCACTGTGGAAAACAGTATGGAGATGCCTCAAAAAATTAAAAATGGAAATACCTTTTGACCCAGCGATCTCACTTCTAGGATAATATTCTAAGAATCCTGAAGCACTAATCAGAAAGAATATATGCACCCCTCTGTTCATAGCAGTACAATTTACAAGAGCTAAGATCTGGAAACAGCCCAAGTGCCCATCAGTAGATGAGTGGGTAAAAATGCTGTGGCACATTTATACCATGGAATACTAAGCAGCTGTAAAGAAGGAAGATTTCGTACCCTTTGGGACAGCATGGATGGACCTGGAGAATATTATGCTAAGAGAAATAAGCCAGACAGAGAAAGACAAATATCACATGATCTCACTTATATGTGGAATCTAAAGAACATAATGAACTGATGAACAAAATAGTTTCAGTGACATGGAAGCATAAATTTCAGAGGGAAGGTGGGGGTGGGTGGGAAGAGATTAACCAAAAAATCTATATGCATATATGTATAACCCATGGACACAGACAATAGTGTGGTGAAGGCCTGGAGAGAGGAGTGGGTGCAGGGTGGAAGGGGTCAATGGGGAGTAAAGGGGACATCTGTACTATTTTAAACAATTTAAATAAATAAATAAATAAATAAATAAGACCCAGCTACATATTGCCCACACAAAGCCCTCTTTAAGTATAAAGACATGTATAGTTTAAAATTAAATGGATAAAGATATATCTTGTTAGCACTAATAAAAAAAAATAGTGGAAATAGCTATATTAGTTTCAGATAAAGCAGACTCTAGATCACGAAAAGTTATCAGAGAAAGAGAAGGGCATTATTTAATTATAAGGTCAATTCTTCAAGAAAATATAGCAATCTTTAATGTTTATACATCTAATAATAGAACACCAAAATATGTAAAGCAATAACTGATGTAGCGAAAATAAATACATGAATTCACTATTATGAATGAAGATTTCAACATACCTCTATCAGAAATGGACAGATCTAGCAGGCAGAGAAATCACTAAGGACATAGTTGAAGTCAACATTATCAATCAACTGGATATAATTGATAACTATAGACTATTTCCTCCAATGAAAACAGATTACATATTCTTCTCAAGGTCATATAGACTATTTACTATCATAGAGCTCATTCTGGGCCATAAAACACACCTTAATCAATTTAAAAGAATAGAAACCATATGTTGTCTGCTCTCTGGTCACAAGGCAACTGAACTAGATACCTATAACAGAAAAATAGATGAAAAATTCCAACATACTTGGAAATTAAACAACATACTTCTAAAAAAACACTTAAAAATAACAGTATTGTCAAAGAAAAATACTTGAGAAATAAGAATTATTTTCAACTAATTGAAAATGAAAATACAACTTATCAAAATTTGTGGAGTGCAGTGAAAGCAGTGCTTAGAGGGAAATTTATAGCATTGAATGCATTTATTAGAAAAGAAGGAAAATCTAAAAGCAATAATTTGAGCTTTAATGAGTTGAATAGCATTTTTTACACACATTCATTTTATATTTGCATGAGAGTTACATTTTTAATGTTTACAATTATTTCTTAAGCATACTTAGTTTGGAAATGTACTTTTTGTCACAGCCAGGGAGGCTTATAAACCCTTATTTGTTATATCTCTGCCCAAGAGTAAGAAAGGCTTCCCCTGTTCCATACAGGGAGATACAGCATCCATTTTCCTAAGTTTGTATCATAGGAAATAAACTGAAAGCATAACAATGATTATAAGTAATGTCTACTGAGCACATACTTTGAGCGGCTACAATTTTACATATTATGCCTTATTAACTCTTTATATAACCTTATAAAGTGCTGCTACTTTTAGTTCTATTTGATAGATAATAATTATAATTGATTATGACAATGATGATGATGATAGCACCTAACATTTGCTGAGACCTTACTCTATGTCTAGCATTATTCTGTGTTTTTACATATATTATCTTATGTAATTTCCATAACAACCTGATCAGTTTGATACAATTACTATTATGGTTTAACAGACTGAGAAAACTAAAGCACAGAAAGCATAAGTAACTTTTCTGTGGTCAGGCAGATAGTTAGTTTTACAATCCATCCCGAGATGAATCCTGTGTCCACGTTCTTTCTGTACATGACACGTCTTACATGGAGCGGATATCAAAGCACCTGTGAATCCCTCAATGTGATTTCCAGCTTCTGTCATTATGTGTGTTTTTCTGGGTTTGTGTGTCCATTACTTTTATTATATTTCCAATAAGGTATACTGTCCCAACATATATGTGCAGCTATATGCTATATCATATGACTCCAGTCTTCCTCCTATTTGTAAAAAAGAAATACCTTTAAAACAAACTATAAAATTTATTATAAAATTTCACAGAAAAGAATATAAGAATAATTTATCTGCATGCTTCTTCATAAGAGTTGTTTTTTGTTTTCTAATTATAAAAAGCAATATCTTCTTATGTCAAGATTGCTATTTTTCCCTTAGATTGATGATTACATTAAAAAAACACAGAGTCTGTGACTCACTGAAAAGACTAGAGTAGTGGTTTGGCAGTCATAAGGGGAGTACTTTGCACATCAGGGGACAAATTATAGTCAAAGGTATACCTATATAGAGACCTATTTATCTCTCGCTATATATCTTTAAAATTCCAACCTCTTGCAATACTGATTCTATTCTAACTTGGATATGCAATTAGTTTTCTGTTTTATAAGAGGAAAAAGAAGGGAAGAAACACAAAAGGAAGAAAAAGTTGACATACAGTTCACTGAGCAAATATGTAATGATTTTCTAGGGAAATTCAATATCGCCTTCCTGTGTATTTATATTAACCTCTAATCTCCTGACCAACACAGATGCCATTCTTTTATAACTGCTCAGCCAATTGTTCCTGTGTGTACCACAAATTTATTGTTTATGGGGAGACAAAACACCTGCACGCTCTGCCATTTAATTCATACCATCGAACTTCATCCAGCCCTCTTGGAAGTGGTCCCTGTCATCTTTTGTATTTATTACCACCCACCCCCTTTTTTAGCTTTTAAAACTCTTATCACGTTACTGCACATCAATTATTTAATGTCTGTTCCCTACAACTAAATAGTGATCTTTTGGATTTCAGACCTATATCTTGTTTATCTCTATATCCTTAGTGCATAGTAGTGTTAGTCACATAGTAGGTGCTGATCAGTTGTGTTCTAGGACCCTTTTATTATGTTGAATGAGTGAAACCTACAAAATCCACCAACTTTAAAGCACTCTACATTTGCAAACAATATATTGGTATAAAAGCAGTCATGCCCTTGCCCACTCTCTGGGATTCCAATTTAGCATTCTAAAACAGAGTGCGTTGTCCATATCTAGATTAAGCCCATAGACAATGCTGATGCACACTTAGTTTGGAGAAAAACTGGTCTGTGTTTTTGTTTTCGATGTCCCTTACAATATTATGAATATATTTTTCCTCAAGGACTTTAAACTTGTAAATGTTATAATAAATTGCTAATTATTTGTCAACCTCTTTAAGTTGATAAGACCATTATGAGTTTCAGCAATTTGGTTCCTCGAAACACTAATTTCAGTCTGGGAACATTACCAATTTTAATAAGCATGCTCTTTTTTTCTACCTAATGATTTAAAAATATTTTAAAAATAGATTACTGTGCTAATGTACTGTGGAGCAATCAAGACTTGTAATTGTTCTCTATTGGGGACAGAACTGTCCCCTAGGGACGTTTAGGGTTGTCATAAGTTTGGAGAGCAGCTGGCACTTAGTGAGAAAGGATCAGTGATGGTCAATTCCTGCTATGTTTGGGACAGTCCTGCAGGATAAAGGCTTGTCCTAACCCGAATCCCAATAGCATCACTTTGAGAAAGAATATTAGAATGAGTTGTAATGAGAAAGAAGAAACAATGATTTGATATGCCAACAGAAGTGGATTGAAGGACTCTGGAGTCTAATAGAAAAACCACTGGTTATTTTTGTTAGACTCTGCATGTGCCCTCAGCAAAAGAAGTACTAAAACAGTACAAGAGTGATGCCCTGCTTTCTCTCCTCTCTCGTAAGAATCTGAGAGTAAATTTATTTCTGAAGTGGGCTTTTCTCTGACCGTATTTCAAATCCATTGCAAGCCCAGATACTGTGCCAAGGTTTTCCATGTATTACCTCATTTGCTCATCAGCATATTCCTAATACACCGATGACTAAATCAACCAAAGAGACTATTATTGTTTTTATTTATTTTAGGAGGTGAAATATTGTGCCTAAGTTTACATAGCTTCTGCATAGCAGAACTAGAATTAAATGCCCAAGTCTATCTAACTGGGCAGCCAGAAAATGTAGGTTTCTGGGAGGCAAACCACACACACACACACACACACACACACACACACACACACAAATACACACACCAAAACCAAAACAAAACAGCCAAATAAACAGGAAAGAAGTTGACTTGAAGGAGATAAGATAACTTGTAGCATTCACAGGAAACCTATAGAATCAGACTCAGAATTTGTACTTGAACCAACAGAGCCAAGATCATGTCTTTGGCACTAAACCTGCTCTCACTGGGCAGTCATCACCACCACAGCGGGAACCACTGCTGCAGGGAAGACACTAACCAGCTCACAGCTGGATTCTCAAATCTGCCACCACCCACCACAGAGGATTTTCTTTCTCATTGTGACTTTGCTTTATTTAAAATTCAGAACCCCAGGTATGAGTACCAAGTTTGCTGACCCAATGTCCTCAAGCTCCCAGAGCAAGGGGGAAAGTGCTGAATACCCCTATTCTTCAAGCTTGAACTTCTTTAAGCCTCTGACAGCGGTTTTCTTGCCTGTGTAGAATGAAAGCACAGTAATTTTAAATGCCCTATATTTATACACTATTGTTTGATTTTCAAAGTAATTTCATATACAGTTTTCTTTTTGTGTTATACTAACACTGTTAAGTAGAAGAGAGAGAGTATTATTCCTATTTTACCAATGAGGAAAAAGAAAGTTATAAAGTTTAAAACTCACCCAATATTAGTTAGCTGTTAAGTACAAGAGCAGGAATCAAAACCCAGGGCTTCGGGCTCCTGATTCAGGATATTTTCTACACAACACATTAAAATTGCTAATGACACTTCAAGTATATCCAAGAATAATTCTCAACTGATTCTACAGGAAAGTGTAGGTTCCAGTGTAATCCACATGAGGTTTTGTGATAGTGATAATGGGAGGGTGGTGATGATGCCTCCATCAGAAGGGAATGGGAATCTGAATTGGGGGCACATATGGGAAAAGCCAGGATCTTATTTGTGTTGTGAGGCAAGGCAAAGACGGCCCCTATTTACCACTGGCTCACCAGGCTCTGGCATTAGAATAGGTATTTGCTTTATAAATGGATGAATGATAGGCATAATAGTCTATTCATTTTCATCTATGGAAGGAGAGTAAATGCGACTTAACCTCTCTAGCCAACCCAACTGCTGAGTATAAAATTCCTCAATTAGAGGGCTGTTTGAACCTGCTGTGAGCCAAGCCACACCCCTTTTTACTCTGAAAGGCTTCACAAAAGGTGGTGACCCCAGGATAATTAATAGTTCTGTTGAGATCTAATTGGTTTCAAGTGATTTTCATACACCTAGAGAGAGTGAATAGGCTGCCCCTTTCTTTTCTTTTAAAATACAGGTTTCACTCACATGAATTAACTAAATATAAAAGTGAAAATTAATGAAGATTATAGACAAATGCCCCCCTTCCAGATATATGGCTGAAACAATGAGTGGCCAACAGAATTTGGCATCTGAAATTCTGTATTGATTCATTTGCCAGTAGTGGTGTGTGTGTGTGTCTGTGTGTGTGTGTGTGTGTAATATACCCTATGGGTAATGTTGTATTTAAGGTGATATTAAGCCATTCTACTGCACACTGTATTGTTCTCACATTCTTGCATGTATTACTAGATGCTAAAAAGCAATGAACAATAAAAAACATGTATAATAAAATGCTGTAAATTTATTTTAAAGACGTTATTTTGGACATTAAATAAGGAAAGCTCTATAGGAAGATAAACCATTTTCTATGGAATTCTATTAGCACAGAAAAAATATCTCCTGGGAGAAGAGTCTGAGAGTTATTCCATGAAGACAAAACAGAACCAAAAAAAAAATCCTATGAGAATTGTGCTTAAGAATTAAAGATTCCCTCCCCACTTATTATGCCTGAAAACAAAATTTGTATTTGTGAAGAATCTTGATTGTGAGATAAAATAATTCCCATATTTTAGATAGTCAACTTTATGTTGTTGTTATTACTTTTTAAAATATTTTTATTGATTTTTAGAGAGGAAGGGAGAGGGAGAGAGGGAGAGAAACATTGATGATAGAAAAACATCTATTAGCTGCCTCCTGCATGCCCCCCACTGCAGACCGAGCCCACAACACGGGATGTGCCCTGACTGGGAAAAGAAGGAGTAACCTTTTGGCTCATGGAATGATGCCCAACCAACTGAGCCACACTGGCCAGGGCTATGTTATTTTTTATACCCACCTAAGCTCAAAGAATTGTACTACTGGAAGGGGTCCTTGAATCCACTACATACTTTCATTTCTACACAGTGTATTGATTGAGAGTACAACCTCGGTACGAGACTGCCTGGGTTTTAATCCAGACTCCAGTAAAAGGTAGACATGGTCTGGGGAAGGCCTGGGAGTAGGGTGGATGTAGGGTGGAGGGAATTCAATGGGAGTAAAAAGGGGACATCTGTAATAGTTTCAACAATAAAGATTAAAAAAAAAGATTCTCGAGATGACCATTTAATGTATTTTTGAGGGTTAAAAATATAACATTTAATTATAAAAAGCTGACTTAGATTCTGTAAGAATAGACTTATTGATTTATTTTGTTTTATTTTATATTTTGGCAAGGTTGCCATTCTCAAAGATCAGAGAAATTCTCAAGATAGTGTTTCTGGACTTTAATAGATATTTAACAAAGTTTTACAAAATATTTCTGGGACGAAGATGGAGAAATGGGGCTAGAGAATAGAACATTTAGGTGCACTTCGATGGTCATCACAAAGGCTAGGAATTAATGGGCACATGCCCATTTTGAAGATGTTTATAAGAATGCCCACTAGACAGTCCTCACTGACCCTGTTCTGATTGCTTCAGCATTTTTATAATATGCAGAACATTGATAGCAAGTTGATAGGATAAAACAGGAAGGCATAGCAAATCTAGCGAAAGGCCAAATCTAATCATATGAATTATAATAAAAACTGTTTATAGAAAGGCAGTAAGTCACAGGGTAAAGAAATAAGGTTATTTTTGTTAATAGTGACATTCTTTCACTGATTGGTTATGTTATCTTGGGAAAATTCCCTGATCTTTCTTTATCCCAGGTTCCTTCATCTATAAAATAGAAATTATAATAACTTCTACCATAGGAGTTTTTTGATATTAAAAAAGATGATCTGTGTGAAAAAATTTTAAGCAATAAATTTTATATATTTTATTATTAAATGTAAAGTAACTTAAAATTAAAACTATGGGAGCTTAGAATGTAGAATATGTATGTCTTAGAAGTCATGCAAAAGAAAAAAAAAAAGCAAGAATCTGATATAACTGTAACTTTAGTAAAATTCAACAATTGGCTGTGTCTGCCAAAATAGATAATGCAATCCCAAGCTTTGGTGATGGATTAAAAAAATAAAAATGTTTGGGTCAGTCCAAGCTGGTTAGACCACTTCTGGGGAAATTCATTCAGTGCTAGACACTAAATTTTGAGAAGCCAGAGAAATTGTGGTCAAGCATTCAAATGCAGAAGGCCAGAGTAATGAGGAGAACATAATATTATGAAGAATACCAAAACAATGAGGACACTCATCTCAAGAAAGACAAGAACTTGAGACAACATGGATGAAGTTTGAGAATATCATGCTAAGCAAAATAAGCCAGACAGAAAAAGTTACCAACCATATTTCACTCAAGTGGGATATTAAACTGAAAGCAACAAATGAATAAACAAGTCAAACAAAGAAAAACTCATAGACACAGGCAACAGTCTTGTGGTTACCAGAGGGAAAGAGGGGTTGTGGGGGTAGCAAAGAGTAAAGGGGGCCAAATATATGGTGACTGAAGATGATTTGTCTTTGGGTGGCGATTACACAGTGCAATATACAGATCATGTATCATAGAATTATACACTTGAAACCTATATAATTTTATTAACCAATATCACCCCAATAAATTTAATAAAAAAATTTAAAATAAATAAATAAATCTGAAAAAAAAGTAGCTTTGGAGCAGTTTAAAAAAATTTCCAATCCCAATGGTCCCTAACCTGTAACATGAGATAATAATTGTACCCACAGAATTGTTTGAAGGTGTGGGTGAACAAAAAATATAACTTTCCTCCTACCTTTGTCAATGTAAGAAACTTTAAAACCTGTAGAGAATTTTTATGAGTTTATTTGAGCCAAACTGATAACAATTTCCAGGAAGCCAAACCTCAAAGGATTGAGAAAATGCTCCAGAAAAATGGCAGTTTTGCACTTAATTTTATACATTACAATAAAACAAGAAGACATAAGTGGACTATATGAAATCCATTGGTGGTAGATTAGGGAGGTGAAAGAAAGTAAAGTGGTGGTGGGAGTTGGTTGGGGGTGGGATGTGGGGTGGGGTGCAGAACCTCTGAGGTTGGATAAAAAGTAAAGTGACAGACACATACTTTTTTTACATAAGTGGGTACAGGATAGTTAAGAGTCAATAATTAACTTGATAACAATAACAAGGGGATTTGTGGACTCTGCTCTGGTGATGTACCTGTGCTTTGAGGGGTCCACAAAAAAGGGAAATTACTTTGTTATTTCCAAGGCATGTTTATCAGCTATGTTATCCCAGATGCAAAAAGACAACAGACAGGCTTAGTTAAGGTGAAGATTGACCTTTGTTATGGAAAAATACTGACTTAAGACATGACTGCCCCCCATGAACCTCTGTTAATTAAAAAGTTTTTATTTCAGACCATCCTACCTGGTTAGTTCAGGTCTCTGAATTTGTAGGCCACCATGCAAGCCTCCCCTGAACTTATCAGGTTTAGTATGTGGCCTCTTTTAGTCCACACATCCCCCTTTTGGTCATAAATCAATCCAAATGATGCACTCATGACCAACTTTTTGGTTGGGTAATGAGGCCCATGGTGCTAGGTAAGCTCATTCCTAGGAAGTCTCAGTGTCAGTGTTTGTCTTGCAGAACAGGGTGGACTACTCCGAATGGGGTAAGACCATAACCTTGGATGGAAGTCAAGGCCAAATTTTTCTCAAAAGTGAAAAGTAGGTAAATGGGAGGCAGTCAGGTCTTATGGGTCTTTATTAAGAAAAACACTGGATCATTTCTAACCTATAGACTACCATGATCCAAATTTTGTTGCCTGTCTCATTTTTCTATATTTTGCATCTAGTATAGCATTTAGTTATAGTTTGAGGACACATCATACACCGTTTCAGTTTTCATAATCTGAACATGAGATGGGCTCCTATTTACTATAACCCATCTACCTTCCCATTGGAAGCACTAAGTTGCTGTTATTAATATGTTTCCTTCTACCTGTGTAATTGGAAACTGTAATCATAAGTTTTAATCAGGGCCAAGGCTGTAAGAACACAATGCTGTAAATTATAATTACTATTTAAAATTTCAGAGTCCAGGAGCACAGTAAGAGTTTCATAAGTAAACTTTCTATGCCTCAGCAGTAGTTATAAAGGATCATGTTTTTTATAGCCATTTCAGCTTCTATCTGAATTAATATAGTTGGGTTGGGGGTAAGCACATTCCCATAATTAGGTTCTGACATTCATTTATAAAATTCCTTTCTTAATTTTGGTTTTCCACTATCTTTCTACAACTTCCCTTTTTTCTTAGTTTGTGCTTGTTTTTTTTTTATTCAGAAATAACTAACTTATTAGGACAAATGACTTCCTTTTAACTCCTTTTAAATATATACAGATCTCTTTCTTTCATTTTGCAATAGCATTTCTACTAAATTTCACAAGAGAAACCATAAAAAGAGTTACAAAAGTTATTCTATACACCTTCAGCAATTATTAATAGTTGGGCTATATACACGAGGTTAGAGAAAAGCCAAAAAAATACCAAGTATAATATAATTATTATTAATATTAGAAGACAGATAAAGACAATCAAATAAATACAGTTCAACATCAGTTTGTAGGTATACAGGCCTTGTCGCAGTCTTGGGAAAGCTGTTTATCTTTGTTGTGGTGGTTTCTTATCCTCGAGAAATCCTTGATCTCTGTTGTCGGTGGAGGTAAGTGTCAGAGACTGGAGCAGATGTCCATTCGTGGTTAGGCACCCGATCAGGTCCCTTCCAACAATGTTGAAGAGCGGCCTTTAATTAATGTCTTTTCCAGTGAACAAAAACCTCCTGGTTGTAAGTTGTGGTCTTTGAGGTCTTCGTCTTCCAGGAGCACACCGTGAAATGTTACTGAGTTCTCAGTCCCTATAAGCTGCTTAATGAGCCCTTGATAATAGTGCAGAATGTTTCCTTAAGTTCTCCTTATATTTGGAAAACAAAAAGATTTTAAAAAATCAGCCATATTTTGAACAAAGTCATAAGAATAATAATTATTCTCAGTTCGTTCAGTCCCATAACCAATTTTTTATTTATTCTCATTATTTGCCAGTATTTTCATGAATTCAGTTATTCCTTAGAGTTCTATAAATCTTCATCTGGTTCAAAGATATGACCTGCTTAGAAACCTGTAATTCAGAGGAAGTCAGGGTCCTTGTCATGATCTTTCTAAAGATGAAGCATATTTGCAAATGCATTAGAGTAAAACAATGACTGTCCATAAATGACAAAATTTAAAATGATGTGGTTATAGATCTGATGATAATGAAATTGATTTTTTTAAAAACTTTGCTTTTCTGTAAGATATAATATTCCAAGATAACAATTTCTTGGTAAATAATAATTATTAAAAAATGACATAAAGCAACTATATAAAGCCCATGTGTTTAGTTTTAATACACAATTTTAATATATAAAAACAAATAATATGCAAGATTTTAAAAAGCTGCACATGGCTTATTGGAAGTTTGCTTTGCACATTGGAAACAATTCATAGACTCAGAATGCGTGGACCACAAATCCCCAGAGTATCACTGCAAGAGACCCCTATAGGGAAACATCATTCCTGGCTTGTTTGATGACGTTGACAGGAAACCTGTTATCCCTGAGACCTCCCTATTTGAACTTGGCTCTAAAACTTTACAAGTTCCTCCTTCGAGTACGCTGAAATTTCCAGAATATCCATTTTAATAAAAATATACAAATAGAACATAGCTATTGTTATTTTTGGCAAAGTTTTTCATGAAACTGCAAGCATATCATAATAGGCCTTATTTGTTTTAAAATTTCTCTTTTATAAGGAGAGAGAACAAATCCTTGAGGAATCCAGGGGTTTATTGGAATGACTCAAAGACATTTCTTGGTTAAAAAAAGTCTCTTAAAATTTAAACTTTGGATAGGTTTTAAACATATTTAACCAAAAGATCATGACATTAACTTTTGGTAAACCCTGGTGAAACAAATACATTTTATAGTAATAACCCTGGAAGATGTAAATTGAACTTAAACTAGTTTTTCATATCAAATATTCTGTTTAGACCACAGGATCCTGCTTAATTCATATAAATATTTAATCTCTTTAAGCCAATAAAATATCACACCCTAGTAATGCTATCCAGAGGCAAAAAACGCACCACAAATAATATACAGATGAACACCTATTACATAAAGACCATACACATAATCTGAATTACTAATTTTTGTAGAAGAAGGATCCTGTTTGTTAATATTTTTTTGAGAATTTTAGCATATATGCTCATCAGGCATATTGGCCTGCAATTTTCTTTCTTTGTAATGTCTTTATCTGGTTTTGTAATTAGGATAATGCTGGCCTTGTAAAATGAGCTTGGGAGTTCTACTTCCTTTTCAGGTTTTTGGAATAGTTTGAGAAGGATAGGTGTTGGTTCTCTTTTGAATATTTGGTAAAATTCAACTGTGAAGGCATCTGGTCCAGGACTTTTGTTTGTTGGAAGTTTTTTTTTTTTTTTTAATTACTGCTTCAATTTCATTAGTTTTAATCTATCAGATTTTCTGATTCTTCCTGGTTTAGTTTTAGAAGATCATATGTTTCTAGGAATTTATCCATTTTATCCAGATTGTCCAATTAGGTGGCATATATTTGTTCATAATACTCCCTTCAATCCTTTGTATTACTTTGGTGTCAGTTGTTACTTCTCCTTTTTCATTTCTGATTTTTATTTATTTGGGTCATCTTTTTTTTTTGAGAAGTCTAGTTAAAGATTTGTCAATCTTGTTTATCTTATCAAAGAACCAGCTCTTGGTTTCACTGATCTTTTGTATTGTCTTTTAAAAACTCTATTTCATTAGTTTCTGCTCTGGTATTTATTATTTCCTTTCTTCTCATTACTTTATGTTTTGTTTGTAGTTCTTTTTCAAGATTTTTAAGTGTAAAGTTAAATTGTATATTTGAGATCTTTCTTGTTTCTTGAGGTGGCCTCTACTGCTATGAATTTCTCTCTTAGAACTGCTTTCCTGTATCCCACAGATTTTGGGTTGTGTTCTCATTTTTATTTGTTTCAAGGTATCTTTTGATTTCTTCATTGATTTCATTGTTAACCCATTCATTGTTTAGTAGCATGTTATTTAGCCTCTGTGACTTTGTGTGTTTTTTAATTCTTTTCTTGTGATTAATTTTTAGTTTCATATTATTATGGTCAGAGAAGTATCTTAATATGACTTCAATCTTCTTAACTTTATTGAGACTTGTTTTGTGTCCTACTTGTTCTATCTTAGAAAACATCCATGTGCACTTGATGAGAATTTATATTCTGCATCCTTGGGGTGAAATGCTCTGAAGATATTAAATCCATCTGATCCAGTGTGTCATTTAAGGCTGCTGTTTCCTTGCTGATTTTCTGTCTGGAAGATCTATCCATTGATGTCAATGGGGCTCTATAATTTCTTGTTAATCATCTGTGAGTTTCAGTGTTATAGAAAATCAGAATTATTTGAACTGGTAAATATGTATTATGTCTTTTGCTAGTAGAATGGGAAAGATTAAGACTAATATATATATTTGTTGCCCAACCAGGTGTGGCTCAGCGGTTGAGCGTGGACCCAGGATCCAGGCAATCGGGGCTCGATTCCTGGTCAGGGCACATGCTTGGGTTGTGGGCTCAATCCCCAGCCGGGGGTATGCAGGAGGCAGCCGATCAATGACTCTCTCATCATTGATGTTTCTCTCTCTCTCCCTCTCCTTTCCTCTCTCCGAAATCAATAAAGATATATTTAAAATAAAAGACTAATATATATATTTGTTAATCCTTACCCTAGGTTATTTTTTCCATTGATTTTTAGAGAGAGAGGAAGGGAGGGGGATCAAAGAGTGGGAGAGAGAGAGAGAAACATAGATGTGAGAGAGACACATCAATTGGTTGCCTCCAGCATGTGCACTGACTGGGGCCAGGGATGGAACCTGTAACCCAGGTACATACCCTTGACTGGGAATCAAACCTGTGACCCTTTGGAAAACTAATATTTTTGTTGTGCCAAGATGATGCCAACTCACTTAATCTTTAGAACAACTCTATGAGGTACTAATAATAACATGCATCATTTTGTGTGCAAATGCCATGGCCTCACATTGTGTTCAGTACCTAATGCTTAACAATTAATTCTCAGAACAATGCTATGGAGGAGAGACTACTTTCATTTCTACTTTACAGAGAAGGAACTAAGACTCTGAGAAGTTACATAACCAGCCCATGGTCTTACAAGAGGCAGTGGGTGTGGGAGGGAAAAGATGGTGAAGCAGCAGAACCCGAATTTAAATTCAAGTTAGTCTGATGGCAAAGGGCACACTTTTTTGCATGCATTCTGGCTCCATAGCTCCTAGCACCTAGCATATTACCTAGAACCTAACACAAAGCCTGATTCACTCTAGCCAAACCATAAATATTAGCGTAATAAATAATTGCAAGAGCCAGTATGGTATAAAAAGAACATGAGTTTTGATGTCAGAGATCATTGGTTAGAAAACCTGCTCCAGTGTTTTTTAAGTAACTGACATCCTGTTTCATCATTTCTGCAACTTGGTTTCCATTTCTCTAAAATGATCTTATCCATAGATATGTTATATTATGAGCATTAAGGTGTATTCGTAATGCTTAGCCTCGTGCCTCTATACTCTGTAGTAGATACCCAATTGTAGTTTCCATTATGTACATGTCTGAGGCATCAAGTGCATTAAATATATTTATACATTGCTGTAATTGATCAATAGAAATTTCTTATGATTCATATTTTATTGTATCTTAATCACCGAGTTTTTGCTCTAAAGTTTTATTGGTCCATCCATTAATATTCTTTATTTTCATTCAATCAAAATAATTCTTCTTTGATTTTGATTTTTCCCCCTCTAAATTATAAGAAGAGTCACAGTTACTTCTCTATAAAGTATTACCATATGTATCAAATACACAAAATGAACTTCAATGAAATATTTTATGGGCAGAGGATGTGAGGTTTCACAAAAATGTGTTGAAGAAAAATTGCATTTATATTATAAATATATATTTGTATATATTAAATATATTTATATATTAGAAAATTGATACATGCAGAATATTGAAAGAAGTATTTTCTAGGATTAATTAATTTGCCCAATTTGTAATAAATGTATTCAATAATCAGTTAATTCATTCTTATTTATAATATTTGAATTACAAATAGCTTGCAAATTCATACAGTATATCATACAGTCATATATTTTCTTCCCTCATTTGAACTACTAATGCTATTTATTGATTTAACCAGCTAAAAATGATTATTTCAGGCATCAGGTATTTATTGACATAGCTCTTGATCTTATGTTCAGGTTGTTTAAAAGTGAAACGTTCTGTTGAAACATCAAGATGCAAAATAGCAATTCCAGAACAGGTGGGTATTTAAGTTAATTCTGATAGAAGTATTTTTTTTACAAGCATCTCATTCTTTTTCATAACATATGGATCAAAGTTTCCCTTTATACCTCTGGTAATTCCAGCATATGTTCTAAGCATCTACATTCATTTCTTACTGTTTTCTGCTTCTCATTAGTGAATAGTTCTTAGTATATCACAGTACATGGAATATTTAGTATTGAGTAGCTCTTGTTAGCAAGTCCTCTGAGGATTTTTTGACATTCAAAATGATGTTCAAATACAACACTGAAATCTTTTTGCTTTATGCCAAACTCCCTGTGTGTAAATTACATGTCTAAAAATGAGATCTCCAACATGTTAGGGCTCTATTCTCTATAGATATTTTGTAACATTTAAAAAAAGCTTTTAGGCCAGGCCAGCCTGGCTCAGAGGTTGAGCATCAACCTATGATCCAGGAGATTGCAGTTTGATTCCCAGTCAGGGCACATGCCTGGGTTTCAGGCATGGGGCGTGTGCAGGAGGGAGCCGATTAATGACTCATCATTGATGTTTCTCTCTCTTCGCCCTTTCTCTCTCTGAAATCAATAAAAATATTTAAAATTTTCATGACTTTAATTATATAGTTCTTGAAATCTCTTTGTAAATGTTTCCATATTTGATCTTAATGAAAATATTATTCAGAAATTCTTAGAAAAGTTTATCAGATTTAATTAAACCTTTGTTAAGTAAATCTTGTTGTATTTTTGTACACTTGTCATTTAGTCCACTTATGTCAAAGTCAAATGAAATTCTTCCAGTTAAGCTGGAGATTGATAGAAGGATGGTCACAGGAAACCACAGCTTGCAACTAGCAAGTAAAGGTCAGAGACAATGAGCCCGGCCGGGCGTGACTCAGCGGTTGAGCTTTGACCTAAGATCCAGGCGGTGGGGTTCGATTCCCAGTCAAGGCACATGCCCCGGTTGCGGGCTCAATCCCCAGTCGGGGGCCTGCAGGAGGCAGCAGATCAATGACTCTCTCATCATTGATGTTTCTATCTCTCTCCCTCTCCTTTCCTCTCTCTGAAATCAATAAAGACATATTAAAATAATAATAAAGATAACTTAAAAAAAAAAAGAACAGAGAAGATGGAATGTTTCTGTGAATGAAGTTAGTATAATTAGAATTAAAGTCAAAGGTGTACCTCTGAATATATTGTTGTATTTTATTTTGGTGCTGTTGTGACAAATTTAAATTTATAAAAATGATGCAGCAAGTTAATTCCCAAATAAAAATGGCTGACTTAGGTTTTTAAAAGTAGAGTGTATCTATTTAAAAAAAATAAAATCATCGATTTTATTTTGTCGTATTTTGGCACTAGACAAGATGAACAATTATTCTTCTTAGGTATCTTTGTTATTTTTTTCTTATTTTGCTTATCCACTAATTTTCTTTTAGGAACCAGGTGGATGTTATGGGCATACCTGTTTTATTAAGATATTTTAATAATATTGTTATTAAATATTAATATAATATAAATATTAAATTTTTAATATTTATTTATTTATTTTTAAAGACAGAGGAATGGAGAGGGAGAGAGATATAGAAACATCAATGAGAAACATCAATCAGCTGTCTCCTGCATGTCCCCTACTGAGGATCGATTTCAAAACCCAGGCATATATCCTGACCTCTTGGTGCATGGGAAGACGCTCAATCCACTGAGCCACACTGGCCAGGCTATTAAGATATTTTTGAGTTACTTTACAAAGATGATGCAAAAGTAGAAACTGAAATTTACCTAAATCCCCTACAGACAAAACCTTAGAGCTCTACAGGGATATTCTCAACACTCTCAATACAAATTATTTTTTTAAAAAGTATTTTAGATACATGTAAAATGACAATATCTATTAGTGTGTTTATTAGTATGCAATGATCATTTGAAGTAAATTTTTAAAACATAATTGTTAGCCATTAATCCTTTAATGCCTCTTTTAAAATGATGGATTAAAGTTTACTAATACAGAAGTTTTAGATTCTGTGATGCTTTATGTTATTATCAGGAAAACTTTATTATGTAGAATTAAGTGTAATATTAGTCTAGAGTGAGGCAAGACATGTTCTCTTCTAAATGCTTAAATTTAGACTCTGGCTTCCTTTTTACCAGACTTTGGTTGTACATATTGTGTTCTCAAAAAGGTATTTTGGTAATGATGAAATAATGGATTTAAAATATATAATATTTTATAGTGGGGAAATTTCACTAATCCTTTGCATCAAAATTATACACTGTATGTAGAAATATAATATAGTTTCTTCAAAAATTTTTAGTAAAAACCAAAAGGTCCAATTATTGCATTTTTTAAGCATATATATAATTACTTGAATTCATATAAAAACCTTTACACTCAAAGAAATGACTACTTGCCATTTATTATTATTATTATTATTATTTTAACTTTTATTTTTGTTTAAAATAATACAGATGTCCCTTTTTCTCCCCAATGACCCATTCCACCCCGTCCCATCCCTCTCCCCAGTCCCTCTCTCCACCATTGTCCGTATCCTTGGGTTGTGCATATATGCAAATAAATTCTTTGGTTACTCTCTCCACCTCCCCCCACCAGCCCTCCTCCATCCCTCTGACATTAGTCAGTCTCATCTATGCTTCCATGTCATTGAATCTATTCTGTTCATCAGTTTATTAAGTTCTTTAGATTCCACATATAAGCGAGATCACGTGATGTTTGTCTTTCGTTGCCTGGCTTATTTCACTTAGCATAATATTCTCCAGGTCCATCCATACTGTCCCAAAGGGTACGAGATGATTCTTCTTTACAGCTGCGTAGTATCCCATGGTATAAATGTCCCACAGCTTTTTTATCCACTCATCTACTGATGGGCACTTGGGCTGTTTCCAGATCTTGGCTATTATAAACTGTGCTGCTATGAACATAGGGCTGCATGTATTCTTTCTGATTACTGTTTCAGGATATTTAGGGTGTTTTCCTAGAAGTAAAATCACTGGGTCAAAAGGCAGCTCCATTTTTAATTTTTTGAGGAAACTCCATACTGTTTTCCATAGTGGTTGCACCAGTCTGCATTCCCAACAGCAGTGTGCTAGGGTTCCCCTTTCTCCACACCCTCGCCAGCACTTGCTATTTGTTGATTTGTTGATGGAGCCATTCTGACAGGTGTGAAGTGATACCTCATTGTGGTTTTAATTTGCATCTCTCTGATGATTAGTGATGTTGAGCATTCTCTCATGTGTCTCTTGGCCATCTGTATGTCCTCTTTGGAGAAGTGTCTATTCAGGTCCTTTGCCCATTTCTTAATTGGGTGGTTTGTCTTCCTCTTGCTGAGTAATGTGAGTTCTTTGTACACTTTGGACATTAGCCCCTTATCAGATACATCCTTGGCAAATATGTTTTCCCAGGCCATGGGGTTCCTTAGTATTTTGAGGCTGTTTTCTTTTGCTGTGCAGAAGCTTTTTAGTTTGATGTAGTCCCATATGTTTATTTTTTCTTTCTTTTCTCTTGCCCTAGGAGATGTATCAGTGAAAATTCCACTACATGGGATGTCTGTGACTTTACTGCCTACGTTTTCTTCCAGGATTTTTATGGTTTCATGACTTACATTTAAGTCTTTTATCCATTTTGAGTTTATTTTTGTGTATGGTGAAAGTTGGTGGTCTAGTTTCATTCTTTTGCATGTATCTGTCCAATTTTCCCAGCACCACTTATTGAAGAGACTGTCTCTACTCCATTGGATACTCTTGCCTCCTTTGTCAAATATTAACTGACCATAATGGCGTGGGTCTATTTCTGGGGTCTCTGTTCTATTCCATTTATCTATATGCCTGTTGTTGTACCAATACCAGGCCATTTTGATTACAGTGGCTTTGTAATACAGTTTGAAGTCTGGTAATGTGATCCCTCCCACTCTGTTCTTTTTTCTCAAGATGGCTGCAGCTATTCAGGGTCTTTTTTGGTTCCACATAAATTTTCTAAATGTTTGTTCTAGGTCTGTGAAATATGCTTTTGGTATTTTAATAGGAATTCCATTGAATTTATAAATTACTTTGGGTAGTATGGACATTTTAATGATATTAGTTCTTCTAATCCATGAGCATAGTATATTCTTTCACTTATCTAAATCTTCCTCTATTTCTTTTTTCAGTGTCACGTAGTTTTCCGAGTACAGGTCTTTTACATCCTTGGCTAAGTTTATTCCTAGGTATCTTATTTTTTTATTTGCAATGGTAAATGGTATTGCTTTTTTAGTTTCTCTCTCTGAAAGTTCATTGTTGGTGTATAAGAATGCCATTGATTTCTGGATGTTGATATCGTATCCAGCTACCTTTCCTATTTTGTTTATCAAATCTAGTAGTACTTTGATGGAGTCTTTAGGGTTTTCTATGTACAATATCATGTCATCTGCAAATAATGACAGTTTTACTTCCTCCTTTCCAATTTGGATACCTTTTATGTTTTCTTCCTGTCTCATGGCTACAGCGAGGACTTCCAGTACTATGTTGAATAAGAGTGGTGAAAGTGGACATCCCTGTCTTGTTCCTGTTTTTAAGGGAAATGGTTTTAGTTTTTGCCCATTGAGTATGATGTTGGCTGTAGGTCTGTCATGTATGGCCTTTATTATGTTGAGGTATGATCCCTCTATTCCCACTTTGCTGAGAGTTTTTATCAAAAATTGGTGCTGGATTTTGTCAAATGGCTTTTTCTGCGTCTATTGATATGATCATATGATTTTTGTCCTTCATTTTGTTTACATGATGTATCACATTTATTGATTTGCAGATGTTGTATCAGCATTGCCTCCCCAGAAGGAATCCTACTTGGTCATGATGTACGATCTTTTTAATGTATTGCTGGATCCTGTTTGCTAGCATTTTAGTGAGGATTTTAGCATCTATGTTCATCAGGGATATTGGCCTGTAATTTTCTTTTTTTGTAGCATCTTTATCTGGTTTTGGGATTAGGATGATGCTGGTCTCATAAAAAGAGTTTGGGAGTTTTCCCTTCTCTTGAATTTCTGGAATAGTCTGCATAGAATAGGTGTTAATTTTTCTATGAATGTTTGGTAAAACTCACCTGTAAATCCATCTGGTCCAGGACTTTTGTTTGCAGTGAGTTTTTTTATTACTGCTTCAATTTCATTAGTTGCTATAGGCCTATTCAGGTTTTCTGCCTCTTCCTGATTCAGCTTTGTATGTTTCTAGGAATTTATCCAATTACCCCATGTTGTCCAATTTGTTGAAATATAGTTGCTCATAATATTTTCTTACAATCCTTTGTATTTCTGTTGGGTCAGTTATATCGCCTCTTTCATTTCTGATTTTATTTATTTGGGTCCTCTCTCTTTGTTTCTTAGTGAGTCTGGCTAAAGGTGCATCAATCTTATTTACCTTTTCAAAGAACCAGCTCTTGGTTTCATCGCTTTTT